>NC_042975.1:55917248-56217248 GCF_901001165.1 Salmo trutta
TTTTTATGGCACTGCAAGATTTTGACTTTCGCAAAGATTGGTAAGATGGCCGACTGCCACCTGCAACAGCACAGAACTTGGTATCTGAGTGGTGAAGGCGATGAACTACATGTGTAGATTGGAAAACCAACCTCTTCGCAAATGTTTTTTTATTTCTTCTCTTGCATAGCCCCACATGAATATTAGAATCCCTGCACACTCCTAGAGCGACTGATAAGATTCAGGTATTGAAGAATAGCTTTACCACGGGCAACCTCAACGGTGGGATTTGAACCGACACCTCCACACACTTAATCAAGCACTTTAGACCACTCAGCCTGACAACACATTTGTTAAATGTCTCGATGGGATCGACACATGGCCCTGCCGTTGCTATGCCTAACTTTCATTGATTTCAATCATGGGTTTACATGCAGCTACTACAGTTTGTGGGGGCAACTGCCACTTGTATACCAACGGATGAGGTGGCCGAGTGGTTAAGGCGATGGACTGCTAATCCATTGTGCTCTGCATGCATGGGTTCGAATCCCATCCTCATCGAGCAACCCAAAAAATCAGTACTTTTTTATGGCACTGCAAGATTTTGACTTTCGCAAAGATTGGTAAGATGGCCGACTGCCACCGCAACAGCACAGAACTTGGTATCTGAGTGGTGAAGGCGATGAACTACATGTGTAGATTGGAAAACCAACCTCTTCGCAAATGTTTTTTTATTTCTTCTCTTGCATAGCCCCACATGAATATAGAATCCCTGCACACTCCTAGAGCGACTGATAAGATTCAGGTATTGAAGAATAGCTTTACCACGGGCAACCTCAACGGTGGGATTTGAACCGACACCTCCACACACTTAATCAAGCACTTTAGACCACTCAGCCTGACAACACATTTGTTAAATGTCTCGATGGGATCGACACATGGCCCTGCCGTTGCTATGCCTAACTTTCATTGATTTCAATCATGGGTTTACATGCAGCTACTACAGTTTGTGGGGGCAACTGCCACTCTATACCAACGGATGAGGTGGCCGAGTGGTTAAGGCGATGGACTGCTAATCCATTGTGCTCTGCATGCATGGGTTCGAATCCCATCCTCATCGAGCAACCCAAAAAATCAGTACTTTTTTATGGCACTGCAAGATTTTGACTTTCGCAAAGATTGGTAAGATGGCCGACTGCCACCGCAACAGCACAGAACTTGGTATCTGAGTGGTGAAGGCGATGAACTACATGTGTAGATTGGAAAACCAACCTCTTCGCAAATGTTTTTTTATTTCTTCTCTTGCATAGCCCCACATGAATATAGGATCCCTGCACACTCCGAGAGCGACTGATAAGATTCAGGTATTGAAGAATAGCTTTACCACGGGCAACCTCAACGGTGGGATTTGAACCGACACCTCCACACACTTAATCAAGCACTTTAGACCACTCAGCCTGACAACACATTTGTTAAATGTCTCGATGGGATCGACACATGGCCCTGCCGTTGCTATGCCTAACTTTCATTGATTTCAATCATGGGTTTACATGCAGCTACTACAGTTTGTGGGGGCAACTGCCACTCGTATACCAACGGATGAGGTGGCCGAGTGGTTAAGGCGATGGACTGCTAATCCATTGTGCTCTGCATGCATGGGTTTGAATCCCATCCTCATCGAGCAACCCAAAAAATCAGTACTTTTTTATGGCACTGCAAGATTTTGACTTTCGCAAAGATTGGTAAGATGGCCGACTGCCACCGCAACAGCACAGAACTTGGTATCTGAGTGGTGAAGGCGATGAACTACATGTGTAGATTGGAAAACCAACCTCTTCGCAAATGTTTTTTTATTTCTTCTCTTGCATAGCCCCACATGAATATTGAATCCCTGCACACTCCTAGAGCGACTGATAAGATTCATGTATTGAAGAATAGCTTTACCAAGGGCAACCTCAACGGTGGGATTTGAACCGACACCTCCACACACTTAATCAAGCACTTTAGACCACTCAGCCTGACAACACATTTGTTAAATGTCTCGATGGGATCGACACATGGCCCTGCCGTTGCTATGCCTAACTTTCATTGATTTCAATCATGGGTTTACATGCAGCTACTACAGTTTGTGGGGGCAACTGCCACTCTATACCAACGGATGAGGTGGCCGAGTGGTTAAGGCGATGGACTGCTAATCCATTGTGCTCTGCATGCATGGGTTTCGAATCCCATCCTCATCGAGCAACCCAAAAAATCTGTACTTTTTTATGGCACTGCAAGATTTTGACTTTCGCAAAGATTGGTAAGATGGCCGACTGCCACCGCAACAGCACAGAACTTGGTATCTGAGTGGTGAAGGCGATGAACTACATGTGTAGATTGGAAAACCAACCTCTTCGCAAATGTTTTTTTATTTCTTCTCTTGCATAGCCCCACATGAATTAGGAATCCCTGCACACTCCTAGAGCGACTGATAAGATTCAGGTATTGAAGAATAGCTTTACCACGGGCAACCTCAACGGTGGGATTTGAACCGACACCTCCACACACTTAATCAAGCACTTTAGACCACTCAGCCTGACAACACATTTGTTAAATGTCTCGATGGGATCGACACATGGCCCTGCCGTTGCTATGCCTAACTTTCATTGATTTCAATCATGGGTTTACATGCAGCACTACAGTTTGTGGGGGCAACTGCCACTTGTATACCAATGGATGAGGTGGCCGAGTGGTTAAGGCGATGGACTGCTAATCCATTGTGCTCTGCATGCATGGGTTCGAATCCCATCCTCATCGAGCAACCCAAAAAATCAGTACTTTCTTATGGCACTGCAAGATTTTGACTTTCGCAAAGATTGGTAAGATGGCCGACTGCCACCGCAACAGCACAGAACTTGGTATCTGAGTGGTGAAGGCGATGAACTACATGTGTAGATTGGAAAACCAACCTCTTCGCAAATGTTTTTTTATTTCTTCTCTTGCATGGCCCCACATGAATATTGAATCCCTGCACACTCCTAGAGCGACTGATACGATTCATGTATTGAAGAATAGCTTACCAAGGGCAACCTCAACGGTGGGATTTGAACCGACACCTCCACACACTTAATCAAGCACTTTAGACCACTCAGCCTGACAACACATTTGTTAAATGTCTCGATGGGATCGACACATGGCCCTGCCGTTGCTATGCCTAACTTTCATTGATTTCAATCATGGGTTTACATGCAGCTACTACAGTTTGTGGGGGCAACTGCCACTCATATACCAACGGATGAGGTGGCCGAGTGGTTAAGGCGATGGACTGCTAATCCATTGTGCTCTGCATGCATGGGTTTGAATCCCATCCTCATCGAGCAACCCAAAAAATTGTTACTTTTTTATGGCACTGCAAGATTTTGACTTTCGCAAAGATTGGTAAGATGGCCGACTGCCACCGCAACAGCACAGAACTTGGTATCTGAGTGGTGAAGGCGATGAACTACATGTGTAGATTGGAAAACCAACCTCTTCGCAAATGTTTTTTTATTTCTTCTCTTGCATGGCCCCACATGAATATTGAATCCCTGCACACTCCTAGAGCGACTGATAAGATTCAGGTATTGAAGAATAGCTTTACCAAGGGCAACCTCAACGGTGGGATTTGAACCGACACCTCCACACACTTAATCAAGCACTTTAGACCACTCAGCCTGACAACACATTTGTTAAATGTCTCGATGGGATCGACACATGGCCCTGCCGTTGCTATGCCTAACTTTCATTGATTTCAATCATGGGTTTACATGCAGCTACTACAGTTTGTGGGGGCAACTGCCACTCGTATACCAACGGATGAGGTGGCCGAGTGGTTAAGGCGATGGACTGCTAATCCATTGTGCTCTGCATGCATGGGTTTCGAATCCCATCCTCATCGAGCAACCCAAAAAATCAGTACTTTTTTATGGCACTGTAAGATTTTGACTTTCGCAAAGATTGGTAAGATGGCCGACTGCCACTGCAACAGCACAGAACTTGGTATCTGAGTGGTGAAGGCGATGAACTACATGTGTAGATTGGAAAACCAACCTCTTCGCAAATGTTTTTTTATTTCTTCTCTTGCATAGCCCCACATGAATTTTGAATCCCTGCACACTCCTAGAGCGACTGATAAGATTCAGGTATTGAAGAATAGCATTACCACGGGCAACCTCAACGGTGGGATTTGAACCGACACCTCCACACACTTAATCAAGCACTTTAGACCACTCAGCCTGACAACACATTTGTTAAATGTCTCGATGGGATCGACACATGGCCCTGCCGTTGCTATGCCTAACTTTCATTGATTTCAATCATGGGTTTACATGCAGCTACTACAGTTTGTGGGGGCAACTGCCACTCGTATACCAACGGATGAGGTGGCCGAGTGGTTAAGGCGATGGACTGCTAATCCATTGTGCTCTGCATGCATGGGTTCGAATCCCATCCTCATCGAGCAACCCAAAAAATCTGTACTTTTTTATGGCACTGCAAGATTTTGACTTTCGCAAAGATTGGTAAGATGGCCGACTGCCACCTGCAACAGCACAGAACTTGGTATCTGAGTGGTGAAGGCGATGAACTACATGTGTAGATTGGAAAACCAACCTCTTCGCAAATGTTTTTTTTATTTCTTCTCTTGCATAGCCCCACATGAATTAGGAATCCCTGCACACTCCTAGAGCGACTGATAAGATTCAGGTATTGAAGAATAGCTTTACCACGGGCAACCTCAACGGTGGGATTTGAACCGACACCTCCACACACTTAATCAAGCACTTTAGACCACTCAGCCTGACAACACATTTGTTAAATGTCTCGATGGGATCGACACATGGCCCTGCCATTGCTATGCCTAACTTTCATTGATTTCAATCATGGGTTTACATGCAGCTACTACAGTTTGTGGGGGCAACTGCCACTCTATAACAATGGATGAGGTGGCCGAGTGGTTAAGGTGATGGACTGCTAATCCCTTGTGCTCTGCATGCATGGGTTCGAATCCCATCCTCATCGAGCAACCCTAAAAATCTTTACTTTCTTAAGGCACTGCAAGATCTTGACTTTCGCAAAGATTGGTAAGATGGCCGACTGCCGTCGCAACAGCACAGAACTTGGTATCTGAGTGGTTAAGGCGATGAACTACATGTGTAGATTGGAAAACCAACCTCTTCGCAAATGTTTTTTTTATTTCTTCTCTTGCATAGCCCCACATGAATATTAGAATCCCTGCACACTCCTAGAGCGACTGATAAGATTCAGGTATTGAAGAATAGCTTTACCACGGGCAACCTCAACGGTGGGATTTGAACCGACACCTCCACACACTTAATCAAGCACTTTAGACCACTCAGCCTGACAACACATTTGTTAAATGTCTCGATGGGATCGACACATGGCCCTGCCGTTGCTATGCCTAACTTTCATTGATTTCAATCATGGGTTTACATGCAGCTACTACAGTTTGTGGGGGCAACTGCCACTCGTATACCAATCGGATGAGGTGGCCGAGTGGTTAAGGCGATGGACTGCTAATCCATTGTGCTCTGCATGCATGGGTTCGAATCCCATCCTCATCGAGCAACCCAAAAAATCAGTACTTTTTTATGGCACTGTCAAGATTTTGACTTTCGCAAAGATTGGTAAGATGGCCGACTGCCACCTGCAACAGCACAGAACTTGGTATCTGAGTGGTGAAGGCGATGAACTACATGTGTAGATTGGAAAACCAACCTCTTCGCAAATGTTTTTTTATTTCTTCTCTTGCATAGCCCCACATGAATATTAGAATCCCTGCACACTCCTAGAGCGACTGATAAGATTCAGGTATTGAAGAATAGCTTTACCACGGGCAACCTCAACGGTGGGATTTGAACCGACACCTCCACACACTTAATCAAGCACTTTAGACCACTCAGCCTGACAACACATTTGTTAAATGTCTCGATGGGATCGACACATGGCCCTGCCGTTGCTATGCCTAACTTTCATTGATTTCAATCATGGGTTTACATGCAGCTACTACAGTTTGTGGGGTTTCTGCCACCTGTATACCAAAGGAAGAGGTGGCCGAGTGGTTAAGGCGATGGACTGCTAATCCATTGTGCTCTGCATGCATGGGTTCGAATCCCATCCTCATCGAGCAACCCAAAAAATCAGTATTTTTTATGGCACTGCAAGATTTTGACTTTCGCAAAGATTGGTAAGATGGCCGACTGCCACCTGCAACAGCACAGAACTTGGTATCTGAGTGGTGAAGGCGATGAACTACATGTGTAGATTGGAAAACCAACCTCTTCGCAAATGTTTTTTTTATTTCTTCTCTTGCATAGCCCCACATGAATATTAGAATCCCTGCACACTCCTAGAGCGACTGATAAGATTCAGGTATTGAAGAATAGCTTTACCACGGGCAACCTCAACGGTGGGATTTGAACCGACACCTCCACACACTTAATCAAGCACTTTAGACCACTCAGCCTGACAACACATTTGTTAAATGTCTCGATGGGATCGACACATGGCCCTGCCGTTGCTATGCCTAACTTTCATTGATTTCAATCATGGGTTTACATGCAGCTACTACAGTTTGTGGGGGCAACTGCCACTGTATACCAATGGATGAGGTGGCCGAGTGGTTAAGGCGATGGACTGCTAATCCATTGTGCTCTGCATGCATGGGTTCGAATCCCATCCTCATCGAGCAACCCAAAAAATCAGTACTTTTTTATGGCACTGCAAGATTTTGACTTTCGCAAAGATTGGTAAGATGGCCGACTGCCACCGCAACAGCACAGAACTTGGTATCTGAGTGGTGAAGGCGATGAACTACATGTGTAGATTGGAAAACCAACCTCTTCGCAAATGTTTTTTTTATTTCTTCTCTTGCATAGCCCCACATGAATATTGAATCCCTGCACACTCCTAGAGCGACTGATAAGATTCAGGTATTGAAGAATAGCTTTACCACGGGCAACCTCAACGGTGGGATTTGAACCGACACCTCCACACACTTAATCAAGCACTTTAGACCACTCAGCCTGACAACACATTTGTTAAATGTCTCGATGGGATCGACACATGGCCCTGCCGTTGCTATGCCTAACTTTCATTGATTTCAATCATGGGTTTACATGCAGCTACTACAGTTTGTGGGGGCAACTGCCACTCGTATACCACCGGATGAGGTGGCCGAGTGGTTAAGGCGATGGACTGCTAATCCATTGTGCTCTGCATGCATGGGTTCGAATCCCATCCTCATCGAGCAACCCAAAAAATCAGTACTTTTTTATGGCACTGTAAGATTTTGACTTTCGCAAAGATTGGTAAGATGGCCGACTGCCACCGCAACAGCACAGAACTTGGTATCTGAGTGGTGAAGGCGATGAACTACATGTGTAGATTGGAAAACCAACCTCTTCGCAAATGTTTTTTTATTTCTTCTCTTGCATAGCCCCACATGAATATTGAATCCCTGCACACTCCTAGAGCGACTGATAAGATTCAGGTATTGAAGAATAGCTTTACCACGGGCAACCTCAACGGTGGGATTTGAACCGACACCTCCACACACTTAATCAAGCACTTTAGACCACTCAGCCTGACAACACATTTGTTAAATGTCTCGATGGGATCGACACATGGCCCTGCCGTTGCTATGCCTAACTTTCATTGATTTCAATCATGGGTTTACATGCAGCTACTACAGTTTGTGGGGGCAACTGTCACTCTATGCCAACGGATGAGGTGGCCGAGTGGTTAAGGCGATGGACTGCTAATCCATTGTGCTCTGCATGCATGGGTTCGAATCCCATCCTCATCGAGCAACCCAAAAAATCTGTACTTTTTTATGGCACTGCAAGATTTTGACTTTCGCAAAGATTGGTAAGATGGCCGACTGCCACCGCAACAGCACAGAACTTGGTATCTGAGTGGTGAAGGCGATGAACTACATGTGTAGATTGGAAAACCAACCTCTTCGCAAATGTTTTTTTATTTCTTCTCTTGCATAGCCCCACATGAATATAGAATCCCTGCACACTCCTAGAGCGACTGATAAGATTCAGGTATTGAAGAATAGCATTACCACGGGCAACCTCAACGGTGGGATTTGAACCGACACCTCCACACACTTAATCAAGCACTTTAGACCACTCAGCCTGACAACACATTTGTTAAATGTCTCGATGGGATCGACACATGGCCCTGCCGTTGCTATGCCTAACTTTCATTGATTTCAATCATGGGTTTACATGCAGCTACTACAGTTTGTGGGGGCAACTGCCACTTGTATACCAATGGATGAGGTGGCCGAGTGGTTAAGGCGATGGACTGCTAATCCATTGTGCTCTGCATGCATGGGTTCGAATCCCATCCTCATCGAGCAACCCAAAAAATCAGTACTTTTTTATGGCACTTCAAGATTTTGACTTTCGCAAAGATTGGTAAGATGGCCGACTGCCACCGCAACAGCACAGAACTTGGTATCTGAGTGGTGAAGGCAAGGAACTACATGTGTAGATTGGAAAACCAACCTCTTCGCAAATGTTTTTTTATTTCTTCTCTTGCATAGCCCCACATGAATATTGGATCCCTGCACACTCCGAGAGCGACTGATAAGTTTCAGGTATTGAAGAATAGCTTTACCACGGGCAACCTCAACGGTGGGATTTGAACCGACACCTCCACACACTTAATCAAGCACTTTAGACCACTCAGCCTGACAACACAGTTGTTAAATGTCTCGATGGGATCGACACATGGCCCTGCCGTTGCTATGCCTAACTTTCATTGATTTCAATCATGGGTTTACATGCAGCTACTACAGTTTGTGGGGGCAACTGCCACTCTGTATACCAATGGATGAGGTGGCCGAGTGGTTAAGGCGATGGACTGCTAATCCATTGTGCTCTGCATGCATGGGTTCGAATCCCATCCTCATCGAGCAACCCAAAAAATCAGTACTTTTTTATGGCACTGCAAGATTTTGACTTTCGCAAAGATTGGTAAGATGGCCGACTGCCACCTGCAACAGCACAGAACTTGGTATCTGAGTGGTGAAGGCGATGAACTACATGTGTAGATTGGAAAACCAACCTCTTCGCAAATGTTTTTTTATTTCTTCTCTTGCATAGCCCCACATGAATTATGAATCCCTGCACACTCCTAGAGCGACTGATAAGATTCAGGTATTGAAGAATAGCTTTACCACGGGCAACCTCAACGGTGGGATTTGAACCGACACCTCCACACACTTAATCAAGCACGTTAGACCACTCAGCCTGACAACACATTTGTTAAATGTCTCGATGGGATCGACACATGGCCCTGCCGTTGCTATGCCTAACTTTCATTGATTTCAATCATGGGTTTACATGCAGCTACTACAGTTTGTGGGGGCAACTGCCACTCGTATACCAATCGGATGAGGTGGCCGAGTGGTTAAGGCGATGGACTGCTAATCCATTGTGCTCTGCATGCATGGGTTTCGAATCCTATCGTCATCGAGCAACCCAAAAAATCTGTACTTTTTTATGGCACTGTCAAGATTTTGACTTTCGCAAAGATTGGTAAGATGGCCGACTGCCACCTGCAACAGCACAGAACTTGGTATCTGAGTGGTGAAGGCGATGAACTACATGTGTAGATTGGAAAACCAACCTCTTCGCAAATGTTTTTTTATTTCTTCTCTTGCATAGCCCCACATGAATATTAGGATCCCTGCACACTCCTAGAGCGACTGATAAGATTCAGGTATTGAAGAATAGCATTACCACGGGCAACCTCAACGGTGGGATTTGAACCGACACCTCCACACACTTAATCAAGCACTTTAGACCACTCAGCCTGACAACACATTTGTTAAATGTCTCGATGGGATCGACACATGGCCCTGCCGTTGCTATGCCTAACTTTCATTGATTTCAATCATGGGTTTACATGCAGCTACTACAGTTTGTGGGGGCAACTGCCACTGTATACCAACGGATGAGGTGGCCGAGTGGTTAAGGCGATGGACTGCTAATCCATTGTGCTCTGCATGCATGGGTTCGAATCCCATCCTCATCGAGCAACCCAAAAAATCAGTACTTTTTTATGGCACTGCAAGATTTTGACTTTCGCAAAGATTGGTAAGATGGCCGACTGCCACCGCAACAGCACAGAACTTGGTATCTGAGTGGTGAAGGCGATGAACTACATGTGTAGATTGGAAAACCAACCTCTTCGCAAATGTTTTTTTATTTCTTCTCTTGCATGGCCCCACATGAATATTGAATCCCTGCACACTCCTAGAGCGACTGATAAGATTCAGGTATTGAAGAATAGCATTACCACGGGCAACCTCAACGGTGGGATTTGAACCGACACCTCCACACACTTAATCAAGCACTTTAGACCACTCAGCCTGACAACACATTTGTTAAATGTCTCGATGGGATCGACACATGGCCCTGCAGTTGCTATGCCTAACTTTCATTGATTTCAATCATGGGTTTACATGCAGCTACTACAGTTTGTGGGGGCAACTGCCACTGTATACCAATCGGATGAGGTGGCCGAGTGGTTAAGGCGATGGACTGCTAATCCATTGTGCTCTGCATGCATGGGTTCGAATCCCATCCTCATCGAGCAACCCAAAAAATCAGTACTTTTTTATGGCACTGCAAGATTTTGACTTTCGCAAAGATTGGTAAGATGGGTGACTGCCACCGCAACAGCACAGAACTTGGTATCTGAGTGGTGAAGGCGATGAACTACATGTGTAGATTGGAAAACCAACCTCTTCGGAAGTGTTTTTTTTATTTCTTCTCTTGCATAGCCCCACATGAATATTGAATCCCTGCACACTCCTAGAGCGACTGATAAGATTCAGGTATTGAAGAATAGCTTTACCACGGGCAACCTCAACGGTGGGATTTGAACCGACACCTCCACACACTTAATCAAGCACTTTAGACCACTCAGCCTGACAACACATTTGTTAAATGTCTCGATGGGATCGACACATGGCCCTGCAGTTGCTATGCCTAACTTTCATTGATTTCAATCATGGGTTTACATGCAGCTACTACAGTTTGTGGGGGCAACTGCCACTCATATACCATCGGATGAGGTGGCCGAGTGGTTAAGGCGATGGACTGCTAATCCATTGTGCTCTGCATGCATGGGTTCGAATCCCATCCTCATCGAGCAACCCAAAAAATCAGTACTTTTTTATGGCACTTCAAGATTTTGACTTTCGCAAAGATTGGTAAGATGGCCGACTGCCACCGCAACAGCACAGAACTTGGTATCTGAGTGGTGAAGGCGATGAACTACATGTGTAGATTGGAAAACCAACCTCTTCGCAAATGTTTTTTTATTTCTTCTCTTGCATAGCCCCACATGAATATTAGGATCCCTGCACACTCCTAGAGCGACTGATAAGATTCAGGTATTGAAGAATAGCTTTACCACGGGCAACCTCAACGGTGGGATTTGAACCGACACCTCCACACACTTAATCAAGCACTTTAGACCACTCAGCCTGACAACACATTTGTTAAATGTCTCGATGGGATCGACACATGGCCCTGCCGTTGCTATGCCTAACTTTCATTGATTTCAATCATGGGTTTACATGCAGCTACTACAGTTTGTGGGGGCAACTGCCACTCGTATACCATCGGATGAGGTGGCCGAGTGGTTAAGGCGATGGACTGCTAATCCATTGTGCTCTGCATGCATGGTTTTCGAATCCTATCGTCATCGAGCAACCCAAAAAATCAGTACTTTTTTATGGCACTGTAAGATTTTGACTTTCGCAAAGATTGGTAAGATGGTCGACTGCCACAGCACAGAACTTGGTATCTGAGTGGTGAAGGCGATGAACTACATGTGTAGATTGGATAACCAACCTCTTCGCAAATGTTTTTTTTATTTATTCTCTTGCATAGCCCCACATGAATATTAGAATCCCTGCACACTCCGAGAGCGACTGATAAGATTCAGGTATTGAAGAATAGCTTTACCACGGGCAACCTCAACGGTGGGATTTGAACCGACACCTCCACACACTTAATCAAGCACTTTAGACCACTCAGCCTGACAACACATTTGTTAAATGTCTCGATGGGATCGACACATGGCCCTGCCGTTGCTATGCCTAACTTTCATTGATTTCAATCATGGGTTTACATGCAGCTACTACAGTTTGTGGGGGCAACTGCCACTTATGTACCAATCGGATGAGGTGGCCGAGTGGTTAAGGCGATGGACTGCTAATCCATTGTGCTCTGCATGCATGGGTTTGAATCCCATCCTCATCGAGCAACCCAAAAAATCAGTACTTTTTTATGGCACTTCAAGATTTTGACTTTCGCAAAGATTGGTAAGATGGCCGACTGCCACCTGCAACAGCACAGAACTTGGTATCTGAGTGGTGAAGGCGATGAACTACATGTGTAGATTGGAAAACCAACCTCTTCGCAAATGTTTTTTTTATTTCTTCTCTTGCATAGCCCCACATGAATTAGGAATCCCTGCACACTCCTAGAGCGACTGATAAGATTCAGGTATTGAAGAATAGCTTTACCACGGGCAACCTCAACGGTGGGATTTGAACCGACACCTCCACACACTTAATCAAGCACTTTAGACCACTCAGCCTGACAACACATTTGTTAAATGTCTCGATGGGATCGACACATGGCCCTGCCGTTGCTATGCCTAACTTCCATTGATTTCAATCATGGGTTTACATGCATTTACTACAGTTTGTGGGGGCAACTGCCACCTGTATACCACTTGATGAGGTGGCCGAGTGGTTAAGGCGATGGACTGCTAATCCATTGTGCTCTGCATGCATGGGTTGGAATCCCATCCTCATCGAGCAACCCAAAAAATCAGTACTTTTTTATGGCACTGCAAGATTTTGACTTTCGCAAAGATTGGTAAGATGGCTGACTGCCACCGCAACAGCACAGAACTTGGTATCTGAGTGGTGAAGGCGATGAACTGCGTGGGTAGATTGGATAACCACCCTCATCGCAAATGTTTTTTTTATTTCTTCTCTTGCATAGCCCCACATGAATATAGATCCCTGCACACTCCTAGCGGCGACTGATAAGATTCAGGTATGAAGAATAGCCTTACCACCGGCAACCTCAACGGTGGGATTTGAACCGACACCTCCACACACTTAATCAAGCACTTTAGACCACTCAGCCTGACAACACCCTTTGTTAACCTACCATGTTCTGTTATCCTGTCTGGGGTATGTGGGACGATTTCGTCCTACCTACGTAACAGCTACTGATATTCCAGTGGCGCGATTTTTGAATCGTTAGAAATACTATAACTTCAATTTCTCAAACATATGACTATTTCACAGCTATTTAAAGACAAGAATCTCGTTAATCTAACCCCACTGTCCGATTTCAAAAAGGCTTTACAACGAAAGCAAAACATTAGATTATGTCAGCAGTGCCCAGCCAGAAAAAATCTGACACCCATTTTTCAAGCTAGCATATCATGTCACATAAACCCAAACCACAGCTAAATGCAGCACTAACCTTTGATGATCTTCATCAGATGACACACCTAGGACATTGTGTTATACAATACATGCATGTCTGTTCAATCAAGTTCATATTTATATCAAAAACCAGCTTTTTACATTAGCATGTGACGTTCAGAAAAAGCATAACCACCGCAAACTTCCGGGGAATTTACTAACAGTTTGCTAAATTACTCACGATAAACGTTCACAAAAAGCATAACAATTATTTTAAGAATTATAGATACATTACCCCTCTATGCACTCGATATGTCCGATTTTAAAATAGCTTTTCGGATGAAGCATATTTTGCAATAATCTAAGTACATAGCCCGGCATTACAGGGCTAGCTATATAGATACCCACCCAGGTCAGCCTCCACCAAAATCAAATTTCCTATAAGAAAAATGTTCTTACCTTGCTTGTTCTTCATCAGAATACACTGCCAGGACTTCTACTTCAATAACAAATGTTGGTTTGGTCCCAAATAATCCATCGTTATATCCAAACAGCGACGTTTTGTTCGTGAGTTCTAGAATGCTTTTTCACGGTCCCGCGCATGGCGCGTTGGCTTGTCAAAAATGTCTAAATATTCCATTACCGTACTTCGAAGCATGTCAACCGCTGTTTAAAACCAATTTTTATGCCATTTATGTCGTAGAGAAGTGATAATATTCCGACCGGGAGTATGCATTGAGCCTAAACAGCCGAATAAAATTTCTCCTCAGAAGCGACTCATGCACGCGCATCATTCAAAGGTCCTCTCAGCATCCACTTACAAAAGGCGATAATATGTTTCAGCCTGAGGCTCCCTCGTAAACCTTCAGGTATTTCCCGGGCTCTGAGAGCCTATCGGAGCCCTGGGAATTGTCACGTTACAGCTAAGATCCTTACTTTTCAATAAAAAGAGGTAAGACGCACGACTCCTTGTCAGACAGGGTACTTCCTGCTTGAAACCTTGTCAGGTTTTTGCCTGCCATAGGAGTTCTGTTATACTCACAGACACCATTCAAACAGTTTTAGAAAATTCAGAGTGTTTTCTATCCAAACCTGAACAATAATATGCATATTCTAGCTTCTGAGTTGGTGTAGGAGGCAGTTAAAAATGGGAACATATTTTTCCAAAATTCTCAATACTGCCCCCTAGCCCAGACAGGTTATAATATCCACCCGGCACAGCCAGAAGAGGACTGGGTATCTGAGTGGTGAAGGCGATGAACTACATGTGTAGATTGGAAAACCAACCTCTTCGCAAATGTTTTTTTTATTTCTTCTCTTGCATAGCCCCACATGAATATTAGAATCCCTGCACACTCCTAGAGCGACTGATATGATTCATGTATTGAAGAATAGCTTTACCAAGGGCAACCTCAACGGTGGGATTTGAACCGACACCTCCACACACTTAATCAAGCACTTTAGACCACTCAGCCTGACAACACATTTGTTAAATGTCTCGATGGGATCGACACATGGCCCTGCCGTTGCTATGCCTAACTTTCATGATTTCAATCATGGGTTTACATGCAGCATACTACAGTTTGTGGGGGCTAACTGCCACTGTATTACCAATGGATGAGGTGGCCGAGTGGTTAAGGCGATGGACTGCTAATCCATTGTGCTCTGCATGCATGGGTTTGAATCCCATCCTCATCGAGCAACCCAAAAAATCAGTACTTTTTTATGGCACTTCAAGATTTTGACTTTCGCAAAGATTGGTAAGATGGCCGACTGCCACCGCAACAGCACAGAACTTGGTATCTGAGTGGTGAAGGCGATGAACTACATGTGTAGATTGGAAAACCAACCTCTTCGCAAATGTTTTTTTTATTTCTTCTCTTGCATAGCCCCACATGAATATAGAATCCCTGTACACTCCTAGAGCGACTGATAAGATTCAGGTATTGAAGAATAGCTTTACCACGGGCAACCTCAACGGTGGGATTTGAACCGACACCTCCACACACTTAATCAAGCACTTTAGACCACTCAGCCTGACAACACATTTGTTAAATGTCTCGATGGGATCGACACATGGC
Source organism: Salmo trutta (assembly GCF_901001165.1). NCBI lineage: Eukaryota > Metazoa > Chordata > Actinopteri > Salmoniformes > Salmonidae > Salmo > Salmo trutta. Next base: position 55,932,828 of record NC_042975.1, read on the forward strand.
CCTGCCGTTGCTATGCCTAACTTTCATTGATTTCAATCATGGGTTTACATGCAGCTACTACAGTTTGTGGGGGCAACTGCCACTTGTATACCAACGGATGAGGTGGCCGAGTGGTTAAGGCGATGGACTGCTAATCCATTGTGCTCTGCATGCATGGGTTCGAATCCCATCCTCATTGAGTAACCCAAAAAATCAGTACTTTTTTATGGCACTGCAAGATTTTGACTTTCGCAAAGATTGGTAAGATGGCCGACTGCCACCTGCAACAGCACAGAACTTGGTATCTGAGTGGTGAAGGCGATGAACTACATGTGTAGATTGGAAAACCAACCTCTTCGCAAATGTTTTTTTTATTTCTTCTCTTGCATAGCCCCACATGAATATTAGAATCCCTGCACACTCCTAGAGCGACTGATAAGATTCAGGTATTGAAGAATAGCATTACCACGGGCAACCTCAACGGTGGGATTTGAACCGACACCTCCACACACTTAATCAAGCACTTTAGACCACTCAGCCTGACAACACATTTGTTAAATGTCTCGATGGGATCGACACATGGCCCTGCCGTTGCTATGCCTAACTTTCATTGATTTCAATCATGGGTTTACATGCAGCTACTACAGTTTGTGGGGGCAACTGCCACCTGTATACCAACGGATGAGGTGGCCGAGTGGTTAAGGCGATGGACTGCTAATCCATTGTGCTCTGCATGCATGGGTTCGAATCCCATCCTCATCGAGCAACCCAAAAAATCAGTACTTTTTTATGGCACTGTCAAGATTTTGACTTTCGCAAAGATTGGTAAGATGGCCGACTGCCACCTGCAACAGCACAGAACTTGGTATCTGAGTGGTGAAGGCAATGAACTACATGTGTAGATTGGAAAACCAACCTCTTCGCAAATGTTTTTTTATTTCTTCTCTTGCATAGCCCCACATGAATATTAGAATCCCTGCACACTCCTAGAGCGACTGATAAGATTCAGGTATTGAAGAATAGCTTTACCACGGGCAACCTCAACGGTGGGATTTGAACCGACACCTCCACACACTTAATCAAGCACTTTAGACCACTCAGCCTGACAACACATTTGTTAAATGTCTCGATGGGATCGACACATGGCCCTGCAGTTGCTATGCCTAACTTTCATTGATTTCAATCATGGGTTTACATGCAGCTACTACAGTTTGTGGGGGCAACTGCCACTTATATACCAATGGATGAGGTGGCCGAGTGGTTAAGGCGATGGACTGCTAATCCATTGTGCTCTGCATGCATGGGTAAGAATCCCATCCTCATCGAGCAACCCAAAAAATCAGTACTTTCTTATGGCACTTCAAGATTTTGACTTTCTCAAAGATTGGTAAGATGGCCGACTGCCACCGCAACAGCACAGAACTTGGTATCTGAGTGGTGAAGGCGATGAACTACATGTGTAGATTGGAAAACCAACCTCTTCGCAAATGTTTTTTTTATTTCTTCTCTTGCATAGCCCCACATGAATATAGAATCCCTGCACACTCCTAGAGCGACTGATAAGATTCAGGTATTGAAGAATAGCATTACCACGGGCAACCTCAACGGTGGGATTTGAACCAACACCTCCACACACTTAATCAAGCACTTTAGACCACTCAGCCTGACAACACATTTGTTAAATGTCTCGATGGGATCGACACATGGCCCTGCCGTTGCTATGCCTAACTTTCATTGATTTCAATCATGGGTTTACATGCAGCACCTACAGTTTGTGGGGGCAACTGCCACTCTATACCAATGGATGAGGTGGCCGAGTGGTTAAGGCGATGGACTGCTAATCCATTGTGCTCTGCATGCATGGGTTCGAATCCCATCCTCATCGAGCAACCCAAAAAATCAGTACTTTTTTATGGCACTGCAAGATTTTGACTTTCGCAAAGATTGGTAAGATGGCCGACTGCCACCTGCAACAGCACAGAACTTGGTATCTGAGTGGTGAAGGCGATGAACTACATGTGTAGATTGGAAAACCAACCTCTTCGCAAATGTTTTTTTTATTTCTTCTCTTGCATAGCCCCACATGAATATTAGAATCCCTGCACACTCCTAGAGCGACTGATAAGATTCAGGTATTGAAGAATAGCTTTACCACGGGCAACCTCAACGGTGGGATTTGAACCGACACCTCCACACACTTAATCAAGCACTTTAGACCACTCAGCCTGACAACACATTTGTTAAATGTCTCGATGGGATCGACACATGGCCCTGCCGTTGCTATGCCTAACTTTCATTGATTTCAATCATGGGTTTACATGCAGCTACTATAGTTTGTGGGGTCAACTGCCACCTGTATACCAATGGATGAGGTGGCCGAGTGGTTAAGGCGATGGACTGCTAATCCATTGTGCTCTGCATGCATGGGTTTGAATCCCATCCTCATCGAGCAACCCAAAAAATCAGTACTTTTTTATGGCACTTCAAGATTTTGACTTTCGCAAAGATTGGTAAGATGGCCGACTGCCACCGCAACAGCACAGAACTTGGTATCTGAGTGGTGAAGGCGATGAACTACATGTGTAGATTGGAAAACCAACCTCTTCGCAAATGTTTTTTTTATTTCTTCTCTTGCATAGCCCAACGTGAATATAGGATCCCTGCACACTCCTAGAGCGACTGATAAGATTCAGGTATTGAAGAATAGCATTACCACGGGCAACCTCAACGGTGGGATTTGAACCGACACCTCCACACACTTAATCAAGCACTTTAGACCACTCAGCCTGACAACACATTTGTTAAATGTCTCGATGGGATCGACACATGGCCCTGCCGTTGCTATGCCTAACTTTCATTGATTTCAATCATGGGTTTACATGCAGCACTACAGTTTGTGGGGGCAACTGCCACTTGTATACCAATGGATGAGGTGGCCGAGTGGTTAAGGCGATGGACTGCTAATCCATTGTGCTCTGCATGCATGGGTTCAAATCCCATCCTCATCGAGCAACCCAAAAAATCAGTACTTTTTTATGGCACTGCAAGATTTTGACTTTCGCAAAGATTGGTAAGATGGCCGACTGCCACCTCAACAGCACAGAACTTGGTATCTGAGTGGTGAAGGCGATGAACTACATGTGTAGATTGGAAAACCAACCTCTTCGCAAATGTTTTTTTTATTTCTTCTCTTGCATAGCCCCACATGAATATTAGAATCCCTGCACACTCCTAGAGCGACTGATAAGATTCAGGTATTGAAGAATAGCTTTACCACGGGCAACCTCAACGGTGGGATTTGAACCGACACCTCCACACACTTAATCAAGCACTTTAGACCACTCAGCCTGACAACACATTTGTTAAATGTCTCGATGGGATCGACACATGGCCCTGCCGTTGCTATGCCTAACTTTCATTGATTTCAATCATGGGTTTACATGCAGCTACTACAGTTTGTGGGGGCAACTGCCACTCGTATACCAACGGATGAGGTGGCCGAGTGGTTAAGGCGATGGACTGCTAATCCATTGTGCTCTGCATGCATGGGTTCGAATCCCATCCTCATCGAGCAACCCAAAAAATCTGTACTTTTTTATGGCACTGCAAGATTTTGACTTTCGCAAAGATTGGTAAGATGGCCGACTGCCACCGCAACAGCACAGAACTTGGTATCTGAGTGGTGAAGGCGATGATCTACATGTGTAGATTGGAAAACCAACCTCTTCGGAAGTGTTTTTTTTATTTCTTCTCTTGCATAGCCCCACATGAATATTGAATCCCTGCACACTCCTAGAGCGACTGATACGATTCATGTATTGAAGAATAGCTTTACCAAGGGCAACCTCAACGGTGGGACTTGAACCGACACCTCCACACACTTAATCAAGCACTTTAGACCACTCAGCCTGACAACACATTTGTTAAATGTCTCGATGGGATCGACACATGGCCCTGCCGTTGCTATGCCTAACTTTCATTGATTTCAATCATGGGTTTACATGCAGCACTACAGTTTGTGGGGGCAACTGCCACTATGTGTACCAATGGATGAGGTGGCCGAGTGGTTAAGGCGATGGACTGCTAATCCATTGTGCTCTGCATGCATGGGTTCGAATCCCATCCTCATCGAGCAACCCAAAAAATCAGTACTTTTTTATGGCACTGTCAAGATTTTGACTTTCGCAAAGATTGGTAAGATGGCCGACTGCCACCTGCAACAGCACAGAACTTGGTATCTGAGTGGTGAAGGCGATGAACTACATGTGTAGATTGGAAAACCAACCTCTTCGCAAATGTTTTTTTTATTTCTTCTCTTGCATAGCCCCACATGAATATTAGAATCCCTGCACACTCCTAGAGCGACTGATAAGATTCAGGTATTGAAGAATAGCTTTACCACGGGCAACCTCAACGGTGGGATTTGAACCGACACCTCCACACACTTAATCAAGCACTTTAGACCACTCAGCCTGACAACACATTTGTTAAATGTCTCGATGGGATCGACACATGGCCCTGCCGTTGCTATGCCTAACTTTCATTGATTTCAATCATGGGTTTACATGCAGCTACTACAGTTTGTGGGGGCAACTGCCACTCTATACCAATCGGATGAGGTGGCCGAGTGGTTAAGGCGATGGACTGCTAATCCATTGTGCTCTGCATGCATGGGTTTGAATCCCATCCTCATCGAGCAACCCAAAAAATCAGTACTTTTTTACGGCACTGTCAAGATTTTGACTTTCGCAAAGATTGGTAAGATGGCCGACTGCCACCGCAACAGCACAGAACTTGGTATCTGAGTGGTGAAGGCGATGAACTACATGTGTAGATTGGAAAACCAACCTCTTCGCAAATGTTTTTTTTATTTCTTCTCTTGCATAGACCCACATGAATATAGAATCCCTGCACACTCCTAGAGTGATTGATAAGATTCAGGTATTGAAGAATAGCTTTACCACGGGCAACCTCAACGGTGGGATTTGAACCGACACCTCCACACACTTAATCAAGCACTTTAGACCACTCAGCCTGACAACACATTTGTTAAATGTCTCGATGGGATCGACACATGGCCCTGCAGTTGCTATGCCTAACTTTCATTGATTTCAATCATGGGTTTACATGCAGCTACTACAGTTTGTGGGGGCAACTGCCACTTGTATACCAATGGATGAGGTGGCCGAGTGGTTAAGGCGATGGACTGCTAATCCATTGTGCTCTGCATGCATGGGTAAGAATCCCATCCTCATCGAGCAACCCAAAAAATCAGTACTTTCTTATGGCACTTCAAGATTTTGACTTTCGCAAAGATTGGTAAGATGGCCGACTGCCACCGCAACAGCACAGAACATGGTATCTGAGTGGTGAAGGCGATGATCTACATGTGTAGATTGGAAAACCAACCTCTTCGCAAATGTTTTTTTTATTTCTTCTCTTGCATAGCCCCACCTGAATATTAGATCCCTGCACACTCCTAGAGCGACTGATAAGATTCAGGTATTGAAGAATAGCTTTACCACGGGCAACCTCAACGGTGGGATTTGAACCGACACCTCCACACACTTAATCAAGCACTTTAGACCACTCAGCCTGACAACACATTTGTTAAATGTCTCGATGGGATCGACACATGGCCCTGCCGTTGCTATGCCTAACTTTCATTGATTTCAATCATGGGTTTACATGCAGCAACTACAGTTTGTGGGGGCAACTGCCACTGAAATACCATCGGATGAGGTGGCCGAGTGGTTAAGGCGATGGACTGCTAATCCATTGTGCTCTGCATGCATGGGTAAGAATCCCATCCTCATCGAGCAACCCAAAAAATCAGTACTTTCTTATGGCACTTCAAGATTTTGACTTTCGCAAAGATTGGTAAGATGGCCGACTGCCACCGCAACAGCACAGAACTTGGTATCTGAGTGGTGAAGGCGATGAACTACATGTGTAGATTGGAAAACCAACCTCTTCGCAAATGTTTTTTTTATTTCTTCTCTTGCATAGCCCCACATGAATATAGAATCCCTGCACACTCCTAGAGCGACTGATAAGATTCAGGTATTGAAGAATAGCATTACCACGGGCAACCTCAACGGTGGGATTTGAACCGACACCTCCACACACTTAATCAAGCACTTTAGACCACTCAGCCTGACAACACATTTGTTAAATGTCTCGATGGGATCGACACATGGCCCTGCCGTTGCTATGCCTAACTTTCATTGATTTCAATCATGGGTTTACATGCAGCTACTACAGTTTGTGGGGGCAACTGCCACTGTATACCAATGGATGAGGTGGCCGAGTGGTTAAGGCGATGGACTGCTAATCCATTGTGCTCTGCATGCATGGGTTCGAATCCCATCCTCATCGAGCAACCCAAAAAATCAGTACTTTTTTATGGCACTTCAAGATTTTGACTTTCGCAAAGATTGGTAAGATGGCCGACTGCCACCTGCAACAGCACAGAACTTGGTATCTGAGTGGTGAAGGCGATGAACTACATGTGTAGATTGGAAAACCAACCTCTTCGCAAATGTTTTTTTTATTTCTTCTCTTGCATAGCCCCACATGAATATAGAATCCCTGCACACTCCTAGAGCGACTGATAAGATTCAGGTATTGAAGAATAACATTACCACGGGCAACCTCAACGGTGGGATTTGAACCGACACCTCCACACACTTAATTAAGCACTTTAGACCACTCAGCCTGACAACACATTTGTTAAATGTCTCGATGGGATCGACACATGGCCCTGCCGTTGCTATGCCTAACTTTCATTGATTTCAATCATGGGTTTACATGCAGCAACTACAGTTTGTGGGGGCAACTGCCACTGAAATACCATCGGATGAGGTGGCCGAGTGGTTAAGGCGATGGACTGCTAATCCATTGTGCTCTGCATGCATGGGTTCGAATCCCATCCTCATCGAGCAACCCAAAAAATCAGTACTTTTTTATGGCACTGTAAGATTTTGACTTTCGCAAAGATTGGTAAGATGGCCGACTGCCACCTGCAACAGCACAGAACTTGGTATCTGAGTGGTGAAGGCGATGAACTACATGTGTAGATTGGAAAACCAACCTCTTCGCAAATGTTTTTTTTATTTCTTCTCTTGCATAGCCCCACATGAATATTAGAATCCCTGCACACTCCTAGAGCGACTGATAAGATTCAGGTATTGAAGAATAACATTACCACGGGCAACCTCAACGGTGGGATTTGAACCGACACCTCCACACACTTAATCAAGCACTTTAGACCACTCAGCCTGACAACACATTTGTTAAATGTCTCGATGGGATCGACACATGGCCCTGCCGTTGCTATGCCTAACTTTCATTGATTTCAATCATGGGTTTACATGCAGCTACTACAGTTTGTGGGGGTTACTGCCACCTGTATACCAAAGGAAGAGGTGGCCGAGTGGTTAAGGCGATGGACTGCTAATCCATTGTGCTCTGCATGCATGGGTTCAAATCCCATCCTCATCGAGCAACCCAAAAAATCAGTACTTTTTTATGGCACTTCAAGATTTTGACTTTCGCAAAGATTGGTAAGATGGCCGACTGCCACTGCAACAGCACAGAACTTGGTATCTGAGTGGTGAAGGCGATGAACTACATGTGTAGATTGGAAAACCAACCTCTTCGCAAATGTTTTTTTTATTTCTTCTCTTGCATAGCCCCACATGAATATTGAATCCCTGCACACTCCTAGAGCGACTGATAAGATTCAGGTATTGAAGAATAGCTTTACCACGGGCAACCTCAACGGTGGGATTTGAACCGACACCTCCACACACTTAATCAAGCACTTTAGACCACTCAGCCTGACAACACATTTGTTAAATGTCTCGATGGGATCGACACATGGCCCTGCCGTTGCTATGCCTAACTTTCATTGATTTCAATCATGGGTTTACATGCAGCTACTACAGTTTGTGGGGGCAACTGCCACTCTGTATACCAATCGGATGAGGTGGCCGAGTGGTTAAGGCGATGGACTGCTAATCCATTGTGCTCTGCATGCATGGGTTCGAATCCCATCCTCATCGAGCAACCCAAAAATCAGTACTTTTTTATGGCACTGTCAAGATTTTGACTTTCGCAAAGATTGGTAAGATGGCCGACTGCCACCTGCAACAGCACAGAACTTGGTATCTGAGTGGTGAAGGCGATGAACTACATGTGTAGATTGGAAAACCAACCTCTTCGCAAATGTTTTTTTTATTTCTTCTCTTGCATAGCCCCACATGAATATTAGAATCCCTGCACACTCCTAGAGCGACTGATAAGATTCAGGTATTGAAGAATAGCTTTACCACGGGCAACCTCAACGGTGGGATTTCAACCGACACCTCCACACACTTAATCAAGCACTTTAGACCACTCAGCCTGACAACACATTTGTTAAATGTCTCGATGGGATCGACACATGGCCCTGCCGTTGCTACGCCAAACTTTCATTGATTTCAATCATGGGTTTACATGCAGCTACTACAGTTTGTGGGGGCAACTGCCACTCTGTATACCAATCGGATGAGGTGGCCGAGTGGTTAAGGCGATGGACTGCTAATCCATTGTGCTCTGCATGCATGGGTTCGAATCCCATCCTCATCGAGCAACCCAAAAATCAGTACTTTTTTATGGCACTGTCAAGATTTTGACTTTCGCAAAGATTGGTAAGATGGCCGACTGCCACCTGCAACAGCACAGAACTTGGTATCTGAGTGGTGAAGGCGATGAACTACATGTGTAGATTGGAAAACCAACCTCTTCGCAAATGTTTTTTTTATTTCTTCTCTTGCATAGCCCCACATGAATATTAGAATCCCTGCACACTCCTAGAGCGACTGATAAGATTCAGGTATTGAAGAATAGCTTTACCACGGGCAACCTCAACGGTGGGATTTGAACCGACACCTCCACACACTTAATCAAGCACTTTAGACCACTCAGCCTGACAAGACAACACATTTGTTAAATGTCTCGATGGGATCGACACATGGCCCTGCCGTTGCTATGCCTAACTTTCATTGATTTCAATCATGGGTTTACATGCAGCTACTACAGTTTGTGGGGGCAACTGCCACCTGTATACCAATGGATGAGGTGGCCGAGTGGTTAAGGCGATGGACTGCTAATCCATTGTGCTCTGCATGCATGGGTTTGAATCCCATCCTCATCGAGCAACCCAAAAAATCAGTACTTTTTTATGGCACTGTAAGATTTTGACTTTCGCAAAGATTGGTAAGATGGCCGACTGCCACTGCAACAGCACAGAACTTGGTATCTGAGTGGTGAAGGCGATGAACTACATGTGTAGATTGGAAAACCAACCTCTTCGCAAATGTTTTTTTTATTTCTTCTCTTGCATAGCCCCACATGAATATAGATCCCTGCACACTCCTAGAGCGACTGATAAGATTCAGGTATTGAAGAATAGCTTTACCAAGGGCAACCTCAACGGTGGGATTTGAACCGACACCTCCACACACTTAATCAAGCACTTTAGACCACTCAGCCTGACAACACATTTGTTAAATGTCTCGATGGGATCGACACATGGCCCTGCCGTTGCTATGCCTAACTTTCATTGATTTCAATCATGGGTTTACATGCAGCTACTACAGTTTGTGGGGGCTACTGTCACTCTGTATACCAATCGGATGAGGTGGCCGAGTGGTTAAGGCGATGGACTGCTAATCCATTGTGCTCTGCATGCATGGGTTCGAATCCCATCCTCATCGAGCAACCCAAAAAATCAGTACTTTTTTATGGCACTGTCAAGATTTTGACTTTCGCAAAGATTGGTAAGATGGCCGACTGCCACCTGCAACAGCACAGAACTTGGTATCTGAGTGGTGAAGGCGATGAACTACATGTGTAGATTGGAAAACCAACCTCTTCGCAAATGTTTTTTTTATTTCTTCTCTTGCATAGCCCCACATGAATATTAGAATCCCTGCACACTCCTAGAGCGACTGATAAGATTCAGGTATTGAAGAATAGCATTACCACGGGCAACCTCAACGGTGGGATTTGAACCGACACCTCCACACACTTAATCAAGCACTTTAGACCACTCAGCCTGACAACACATTTGTTAAATGTCTCGATGGGATCGACACATGGCCCTGCCGTTGCTATGCCTAACTTTCATTGATTTCAATCATGGGTTTACATGCAGCTACTACAGTTTGTGGGGGCAACTGCCACTCTATACCAACGGATGAGGTGGCCGAGTGGTTAAGGCGATGGACTGCTAATCCATTGTGCTCTGCATGCATGGGTTCGAATCCCATCCTCATCGAGCAACCCAAAAAATCAGTACTTTTTTATGGCACTTCAAGATTTTGACTTTCGCAAAGATTGGTAAGATGGCCGACTGCCACCGCAACAGCACAGAACTTGGTATCTGAGTGGTGAAGGCGATGAACTACATGTGTAGATTGGAAAACCAACCTCTTCGCAAATGTTTTTTTTATTTCTTCTCTTGCATAGCCCCACATGAATATTGAATCCCTGCACACTCCTAGAGCGACTGATAAGATTCAGGTATTGAAGAATAGCTTTACCACGGGCAACCTCAACGGTGGGATTTGAACCGACACCTCCACACACTTAATCAAGCACTTTAGACCACTCAGCCTGACAACACATTTGTTAAATGTCTCGATGGGATCGACACATGGCCCTGCCGTTGCTATGCCTAACTTTCATTGATTTCAATCATGGGTTTACATGCAGCAGCTACAGTTTGTGGGGGGATACTGCCACTTATGTACCAATGGATGAGGTGGCCGAGTGGTTAAGGCGATGGACTGCTAATCCATTGTGCTCTGCATGCATGGGTTCGAATCCCATCCTCATCGAGCAACCCAAAAAATCAGTACTTTTTTATGGCACTTCAAGATTTTGACTTTCGCAAAGATTGGTAAGATGGCCGACTGCCACTGCAACAGCACAGAACTTGGTATCTGAGTGGTGAAGGCGATGAACTACATGTGTAGATTGGAAAACCAACCTCTTCGCAAATGTTTTTTTTATTTCTTCTCTTGCATAGCCCCACATGAATTTAGGATCCCTGCACACTCCTAGAGCGACTGATAAGATTCAGGTATTGAAGAATAGCTTTACCACGGGCAACCTCAACGGTGGGATTTGAACCGACACCTCCACACACTTAATCAAGCACTTTAGACCACTCAGCCTGACAACACATTTGTTAAATGTCTCGATGGGATCGACACATGGCCCTGCCGTTGCTATGCCTAACTTTCATTGATTTCAATCATGGGTTTACATACAGCAACTACAGTTTGTGGGGGCAACTGCCACTCATATACCATCGGATGAGGTGGCCGAGTGGTTAAGGCGATGGACTGCTAATCCATTGTACTCTGCATGCATGGGTTGGAATCCCATCCTCATCGAGCAACCCAAAAAATCAGTATTTTTTTATGGCACTGTAAGATTTTGACTTTCGCAAAGATTGGTAAGATGGCCGACTGCCACTGCAACAGCACAGAACTTGGTATCTGAGTGGTGAAGGCGATGAACTACATGTGTAGATTGGAAAACCAACCTCTTCGCAAATGTTTTTTTTATTTCTTCTCTTGCATAGCCCCACATGAATATTAGGAATCCCTGCACACTCCTAGAGCGACTGATAAGATTCAGGTATTGAAGAATAGCTTTACCACGGACAACCTCAACGGTGGGATTTGAACCGACACCTCCACACACTTAATCAAGCACTTTAGACCACTCAGCCTGACAACACATTTGTTAAATGTCTCGATGGGATCGACACATGGCCCTGCCGTTGCTATGCCTAACTTTCATTGATTTCAATCATGGGTTTACATGCAGCAACTACAGTTTGTGGGGGCAACTGCCACTGAAACACCATCGGATGAGGTGGCCGAGTGGTTAAGGCGATGGACTGCTAATCCATTGTGCTCTGCATGCATGGGTTCGAATCCCATCCTCATCGAGCAACCCAAAAAATCAGTTACTTTTTTATGGCACTGTCAAGATTTTGACTTTCGCAAAGATTGGTAAGATGGCCGACTGCCACTGCAACAGCACAGAACTTGGTATCTGAGTGGTGAAGGCGATGAACTACATGTGTAGATTGGAAAACCAACCTCTTCGCAAATGTTTTTTTTATTTCTTCTCTTGCATAGCCCCACATGAATTTAGGATCCCTGCACACTCCTAGAGCGACTGATAAGATTCAGGTATTGAAGAATAGCTTTACCACGGGCAACCTCAACGGTGGGATTTGAACCGACACCTCCACACACTTAATCAAGCACTTTAGACCACTCAGCCTGACAACACATTTGTTAAATGTCTCGATGGGATCGACACATGGCCCTGCCGTTGCTATGCCTAACTTTCATTGATTTCAATCATGGGTTTACATGCAGCACTACAGTTTGTGGGGGCAACTGCCACTGAAATGCCATTGGATGAGGTGGCCGAGTGGTTAAGGCGATGGACTGCTAATCCATTGTGCTCTGCATGCATGGGTTCGAATCCCATCCTCATCGAGCAACCCAAAAAATCAGTACTTTTTTATGGCACTGTAAGATTTTGACTTTCGCAAAGATTGGTAAGATGGCCGACTGCCACTGCAACAGCACAGAACTTGGTATCTGAGTGGTGAAGGCGATGAACTACATGTGTAGATTGGAAAACCAACCTCTTCGCAAATGTTTTTTTTATTTCTTCTCTTGCATAGCCCCACATGAATTTTGAATCCCTGCACACTCCTAGAGCGACTGATAAGATTCAGGTATTGAAGAATAGCTTTACCACGGGCAACCTCAACGGTGGGATTTGAACCGACACCTCCACACACTTAATCAAGCACTTTAGACCACTCAGCCTGACAACACATTTGTTAAATGTCTCGATGGGATCGACACATGGCCCTGCCGTTGCTATGCCTAACTTTCATTGATTTCAATCATGGGTTTACATGCAGCAACTACAGTTTGTGGGGGCAACTGCCACTCATATACCATCGGATGAGGTGGCCGAGTGGTTAAGGCGATGGACTGCTAATCCATTGTGCTCTGCATGCATGGGTTCGAATCCCATCCTCATCGAGCAACCCAAAAAATCAGTACTTTTTTATGGCATTGTAAGATTTTGACTTTCGCAAAGATTGGTAAGATGGCCGACTGCCACTGCAACAGCACAGAACTTGGTATCTGAGTGGTGAAGGCGATGAACTACATGTGTAGATTGGAAAACCAACCTCTTCGCAAATGTTTTTTTTATTTCTTCTCTTGCATAGCCCCACATGAATATTAGGATCCCTGCACACTCCTAGAGCGACTGATAAGATTCAGGTATTGAAGAATAGCTTTACCAAGGGCAACCTCAACGGTGGGATTTGAACCGACACCTCCACACACTTAATCAAGCACTTTAGACCACTCAGCCTGACAACACATTTGTTAAATGTCTCGATGGGATCGACACATGGCCCTGCCGTTGCTATGCCTAACTTTCATTGATTTCAATCATGGGTTTACATGCAGCACTACAGTTTGTGGGGGCAACTGCCACTGTATACCAATCGGATGAGGTGGCCGAGTGGTTAAGGCGATGGACTGCTAATCCATTGTGCTCTGCATGCATGGGTTCGAATCCCATCCTCATCGAGCAACCCAAAAAATCAGTACTTTTTTATGGCACTTCAAGATTTTGACTTTCGCAAAGATTGGTAAGATGGCCGACTGCCACTGCAACAGCACAGAACTTGGTATCTGAGTGGTGAAGGCGATGAACTACATGTGTAGATTGGAAAACCAACCTCTTCGCAAATGTTTTTTTTATTTCTTCTCTTGCATAGCCCCACATGAATATTGAATCCCTGCACACTCCTAGAGCGACTGATAAGATTCAGGAATTGAAGAATAGCATTACCACGGGCAACCTCAACGGTGGGATTTGAACCGACACCTCCACACACTTAATCAAGCACTTTAGACCACTCAGCCTGACAACACATTTGTTAAATGTCTCGATGGGATCGACACATGGCCCTGCCGTTGCTATGCCTAACTTTCATTGATTTCAATCATGGGTTTACATGCAGCACTACAGTTTGTGGGGGCAACTGCCACTCGTATACCATCGGATGAGGTGGCCGAGTGGTTAAGGCGATGGACTGCTAATCCATTGTGCTCTGCATGCATGGGTTCGAATCCCATCCTCATCGAGCAACCCAAAAAATCAGTTATTTTTTATGGCACTCCAAGATTTTGACTTTCGCAAAGATTGGTAAGATGGCCGACTGCCACTGCAACAGCACAGAACTTGGTATCTGAGTGGTGAAGGCGATGAACTACATGTGTAGATTGGAAAACCAACCTCTTCGCAAATGTTTTTTTTATTTCTTCTCTTGCATAGCCCCACATGAATTAGGATCCCTGCACACTCCGAGAGCGACTGATAAGATTCAGGTATTGAAGAATAGCTTTACCACGGGCAACCTCAACGGTGGGATTTGAACCGACACCTCCACACACTTAATCAAGCACTTTAGACCACTCAGCCTGACAACACATTTGTTAAATGTCTCGATGGGATCGACACATGGCCCTGCCGTTGCTATGCCTAACTTTCATTGATTTCAATCATGGGTTTACATGCAGCACTACAGTTTGTGGGGGCAACTGCCACTGTATACCAATGGATGAGGTGGCCGAGTGGTTAAGGCGATGGACTGCTAATCCATTGTGCTCTGCATGCATGGGTTTCGAATCCCATCCTCATCGAGCAACCCAAAAAATCAGTTATTTTTTATGGCACTCCAAGATTTTGACTTTCGCAAAGATTGGTAAGATAGCCGACTGCCACTGCAACAGCACAGAACTTGGTATCTGAGTGGTGAAGGCGATGAACTACATGTGTAGATTGGAAAACCAACCTCTTCGCAAATGTTTTTTTTATTTCTTCTCTTGCATAGCCCCACATGAATATTAGGATCCCTGCACACTCCGAGAGCGACTGATAAGATTCAGGTATTGAAGAATAGCTTTACCACGGGCAACCTCAACGGTGGGATTTGAACCGACACCTCCACACACTTAATCAAGCACTTTAGACCACTCAGCCTGACAACACATTTGTTAAATGTCTCGATGGGATCGACACATGGCCCTGCCGTTGCTATGTCTAACTTTCATTGATTTCAATCATGGGTTTACATGCAGCACTACAGTTTGTGGGGGCAACTGCCACTGTATACCCATCGGATGAGGTGGCCGAGTGGTTAAGGCGATGGACTGCTAATCCATTGTACTCTGCATGCATGGGTTGGAATCCCATCCTCATCGAGCAACCCAAAAAATCAGTATTTTTTATGGCACTGTAAGATTTTGACTTTCGCAAAGATTGGTAAGATGGCCGACTGCCACTGCAACAGCACAGAACTTGGTATCTGAGTGGTGAAGGCGATGAACTACATGTGTAGATTGGAAAACCAACCTCTTCGCAAATGTTTTTTTTATTTCTTCTCTTGCATAGCCCCACATGAATATTAGGATCCCTGCACACTCCTAGAGCGACTGATAAGATTCAGGTATTGAAGAATAGCATTACCACGGGCAACCTCAACGGTGGGATTTGAACCGACACCTCCACACACTTAATCAAGCACTTTAGACCACTCAGCCTGACAACACATTTGTTAAATGTCTCGATGGGATCGACACATGGCCCTGCCGTTGCTATGCCTAACTATCATTGATTTCAATCATGGGTTTACATGCAGCAACTACAGTTTGTGGGGGCAACTGCCACTGAAATGCCATTGGATGAGGTGGCCGAGTGGTTAAGGCGATGGACTGCTAATCCATTGTGCTCTGCATGCATGGGTTCGAATCCCATCCTCATCGAGCAACCCAAAAAATCGGTACTTTTTTATGGGATTGTAAGATTTTGACTTTCGCAAAGATTGGTAAGATGGCCGACTGCCACTGCAACAGCACAGAACTTGGTATCTGAGTGGTGAAGGCGATGAACTACATGTGTAGATTGGAAAACCAACCTCTTCGCAAATGTTTTTTTTATTTCTTCTCTTGCATAGCCCCACATGAATATAGGATCCCTGCACACTCCGAGAGCGACTGATAAGATTCAGGTATTGAAGAATAGCTTTACCACGGGCAACCTCAACGGTGGGATTTGAACCGACACCTCCACACACTTAATCAAGCACTTTAGACCACTCAGCCTGACAACACATTTGTTAAATGTCTCGATGGGATCGACACATGGCCCTGCCGTTGCTATGCCTAACTTTCATTGATTTCAATCATGGGTTTACATACAGCAACTACAGTTTGTGGGGGCAACTGCCACTCGTATACCATCGGATGAGGTGGCCGAGTGGTTAAGGCGATGGACTGCTAATCCATTGTGCTCTGCATGCATGGTTTTCGAATCCTATCGTCATCGAGCAACCCAAAAAATCAGTACTTTTTTATGGCACTGTAAGATTTTGACTTTCGCAAAGATTGGTAAGATGGCCGACTGCCACTGCAACAGCACAGAACTTGGTATCTGAGTGGTGAAGGCGATGAACTACATGTGTAGATTGGAAAACCAACCTCTTCGCAAATGTTTTTTTTATTTCTTCTCTTGCATAGCCCCACATGAATATTAGGATCCCTGCACACTCCTAGAGCGACTGATAAGATTCAGGTATTGAAGAATAGCATTACCACGGGCAACCTCAACGGTGGGATTTGAACCGACACCTCCACACACTTAATCAAGCACTTTAGACCACTCAGCCTGACAACACATTTGTTAAATGTCTCGATGGGATCGACACATGGCCCTGCCGTTGCTATGCCTAACTTTCATTGATTTCAATCATGGGTTTACATGCAGCTACTACAGTTTGTGGGGGCAACTGCCACTCGTATACCAATGGATGAGGTGGCCGAGTGGTTAAGGCGATGGACTGCTAATCCATTGTGCTCTGCATGCATGGGTTCGAATCCCATCCTCATCGAGCAACCCAAAAAATCAGTACTTTTTTATGGCACTGCAAGATTTTGACTTTCGCAAAGATTGGTAAGATGGCCGACTGCCACTGCAACAGCACAGAACTTGGTATCTGAGTGGTGAAGGCGATGAACTACATGTGTAGATTGGAAAACCAACCTCTTCGCAAATGTTTTTTTTATTTCTTCTCTTGCATAGCCCCACATGAATATAGAATCCCTGCACACTCCTAGAGCGACTGATAAGATTCAGGTATTGAAGAATAGCATTACCACGGGCAACCTCAACGGTGGGATTTGAACCGACACCTCCACACACTTAATCAAGCACTTTAGACCACTCAGCCTGACAACACATTTGTTAAATGTCTCGATGGGATCGACACATGGCCCTGCCGTTGCTATGCCTAACTTTCATTGATTTCAATCATGGGTTTACATGCAGCTACTACAGTTTGTGGGGGCAACTGCCACTGTATACCAACGGATGAGGTGGCCGAGTGGTTAAGGCGATGGACTGCTAATCCATTGTGCTCTGCATGCATGGGTTCGAATCCCATCCTCATCGAGCAACCCAAAAAATCAGTACTTTTTTATGGCACTTCAAGATTTTGACTTTCGCAAAGATTGGTAAGATGGCCGACTGCCACTGCAACAGCACAGAACTTGGTATCTGAGTGGTGAAGGCGATGAACTACATGTGTAGATTGGAAAACCAACCTCTTCGCAAATGTTTTTTTTATTTCTTCTCTTGCATAGCCCCACATGAATATAGAATCCCTGCACACTCCTAGAGCGACTGATAAGATTCAGGTATTGAAGAATAGCATTACCACGGGCAACCTCAACGGTGGGATTTGAACCGACACCTCCACACACTTAATCAAGCACTTTAGACCACTCAGCCTGACAACACATTTGTTAAATGTCTCGATGGGATCGACACATGGCCCTGCCGTTGCTATGCCTAACTTTCATTGATTTCAATCATGGGTTTACATACAGCACTACAGTTTGTGGGGGCAACTGCCACTGTATACCATCGGATGAGGTGGCCGAGTGGTTAAGGCGATGGACTGCTAATCCATTGTGCTCTGCATGCATGGTTTTCGAATCCTATCCTCATCGAGCAACCCAAAAAATCAGTACTTTTTTATGGCACTGTAAGATTTTGACTTTCGCAAAGATTGGTAAGATGGCCGACTGCCACTGCAACAGCACAGAACTTGGTATCTGAGTGGTGAAGGCGATGAACTACATGTGTAGATTGGAAAACCAACCTCTTCGCAAATGTTTTTTTTATTTCTTCTCTTGCATAGCCCCACATGAATATTAGGATCCCTGCACACTCCTAGAGCGACTGATAAGATTCAGGTATTGAAGAATAGCTTTACCACGGGCAACCTCAACGGTGGGATTTGAACCGACACCTCCACACACTTAATCAAGCACTTTAGACCACTCAGCCTGACAACACATTTGTTAAATGTCTCGATGGGATCGACACATGGCCCTGCCGTTGCTATGCCTAACTTTCATTGATTTCAATCATGGGTTTACATGCAGCTACTACAGTTTGTGGGGGCAACTGCCACTGAAATACCATCGGATGAGGTGGCCGAGTGGTTAAGGCGATGGACTGCTAATCCATTGTGCTCTGCATGCATGGGTTTCGAATCCCATCCTCATCGAGCAACCCAAAAATCAGTTATTTTTTATGGCACTGCAAGATTTTGACTTTCGCAAAGATTGGTAAGATGGCCGACTGCCACCTGCAACAGCACAGAACTTGGTATCTGAGTGGTGAAGGCGATGAACTACATGTGTAGATTGGAAAACCAACCTCTTCGCAAATGTTTTTTTTATTTCTTCTCTTGCATAGCCCCACATGAATTTAGGATCCCTGCACACTCCGAGAGCGACTGATAAGATTCAGGTATTGAAGAATAGCTTTACCACGGGCAACCTCAACGGTGGGATTTGAACCGACACCTCCACACACTTAATCAAGCACTTTAGACCACTCAGCCTGACAACACATTTGTTAAATGTCTCGATGGGATCGACACATGGCCCTGCCGTTGCTATGCCTAACTATCATTGATTTCAATCATGGGTTTACATGCAGCAACTACAGTTTGTGGGGGCAACTGCCACTGAAATACCATCGGATGAGGTGGCCGAGTGGTTAAGGCGATGGACTGCTAATCCATTGTGCTCTGCATGCATGGGTTTGAATCCCATCCTCATCGAGCAACCCAAAAATCATGTACTTTTTTATGGCACTGCAAGATTTTGACTTTCGCAAAGATTGGTAAGATGGCCGACTGCCACCTGCAACAGCACAGAACTTGGTATCTGAGTGGTGAAGGCGATGAACTACATGTGTAGATTGGAAAACCAACCTCTTCGCAAATGTTTTTTTTATTTCTTCTCTTGCATAGCCCCACATGAATATTAGGAATCCCTGCACACTCCTAGAGCGACTGATAAGATTCAGGTATTGAAGAATAGCTTTACCACGGGCAACCTCAACGGTGGGATTTGAACCGACACCTCCACACACTTAATCAAGCACTTTAGACCACTCAGCCTGACAACACATTTGTTAAATGTCTCGATGGGATCGACACATGGCCCTGCCGTTGCTATGCCTAACTTTCATTGATTTCAATCATGGGTTTACATGCAGCTACTACAGTTTGTGGGGGCAACTGCCACTTGTATACCAATGGATGAGGTGGCCGAGTGGTTAAGGCGATGGACTGCTAATCCATTGTGCTCTGCATGCATGGGTTTCGAATCCCATCCTCATCGAGCAACCCAAAAAATCAGTTATTTTTTATGGCACTGTAAGATTTTGACTTTCGCAAAGATTGGTAAGATGGCCGACTGCCACCTGCAACAGCACAGAACTTGGTATCTGAGTGGTGAAGGCGATGAACTACATGTGTAGATTGGAAAACCAACCTCTTCGCAAATGTTTTTTTTATTTCTTCTCTTGCATAGCCCCACATGAATATAGGATCCCTGCACACTCCGAGAGCGACTGATAAGATTCAGGTATTGAAGAATAGCTTTACCACGGGCAACCTCAACGGTGGGATTTAAACCGACACCTCCACACACTTAATCAAGCACTTTAGACCACTCAGCCTGACAACACATTTGTTAAATGTCTCGATGGGATCGACACATGGCCCTGCCGTTGCTATGCCTAACTTTCATTGATTTCAATCATGGGTTTACATGCAGCTACTACAGTTTGTGGGGGCAACTGCCACTGTATACCAATCGGATGAGGTGGCCGAGTGGTTAAGGCGATGGACTGCTAATCCATTGTGCTCTGCATGCATGGGTTTGAATCCCATCCTCATCGAGCAACCCAAAAATCAGTACTTTTTTATGGCACTGCAAGATTTTGACTTTCGCAAAGATTGGTAAGATGGCCGACTGCCACCTCAACAGCACAGAACTTGGTATCTGAGTGGTGAAGGCGATGATCTACATGTGTAGATTGGAAAACCAACCTCTTCGCAAATGTTTTTTTTATTTCTTCTCTTGCATAGCCCCACATGAATATAGGAATCCCTGCACACTCCTAGAGCGACTGATAAGATTCAGGTATTGAAGAATAGCTTTACCACGGGCAACCTCAACGGTGGGATTTGAACCGACACCTCCACACACTTAATCAAGCACTTTAGACCACTCAGCCTGACAACACATTTGTTAAATGTCTCGATGGGATCGACACATGGCCCTGCCGTTGCTATGCCTAACTTTCATTGATTTCAATCATGGGTTTACATGCAGCTACTACAGTTTGTGGGGGCAACTGCCACTTGTATACCAATGGATGAGGTGGCCGAGTGGTTAAGGCGATGGACTGCTAATCCATTGTGCTCTGCATGCATGGGTTTCGAATCCCATCCTCATCGAGCAACCCAAAAATCAGTTATTTTTTATGGCATTGTAAGATTTTGACTTTCGCAAAGATTGGTAAGATGGCCGACTGCCACCTGCAACAGCACAGAACTTGGTATCTGAGTGGTGAAGGCGATGAACTACATGTGTAGATTGGAAAACCAACCTCTTCGCAAATGTTTTTTTTATTTCTTCTCTTGCATAGCCCCACATGAATATAGGATCCCTGCACACTCCGAGAGCGACTGATAAGATTCAGGTATTGAAGAATAGCTTTACCACGGGCAACCTCAACGGTGGGATTTGAACCGACACCTCCACACACTTAATCAAGCACTTTAGACCACTCAGCCTGACAACACATTTGTTAAATGTCTCGATGGGATCGACACATGGCCCTGCCGTTGCTATGCCTAACTTTCATTGATTTCAATCATGGGTTTACATGCAGCTACTACAGTTTGTGGGGGCAACTGCCACTGTATACCAACGGATGAGGTGGCCGAGTGGTTAAGGCGATGGACTGCTAATCCATTGTGCTCTGCATGCATGGGTTTGAATCCCATCCTCATCGAGCAACCCAAAAAATCAGTACTTTTTTATGGCACTGCAAGATTTTGACTTTCGCAAAGATTGGTAAGATGGCCGACTGCCACCGCAACAGCACAGAACTTGGTATCTGAGTGGTGAAGGCGATGATCTACATGTGTAGATTGGAAAACCAACCTCTTCGGAAGTGTTTTTTTTATTTCTTCTCTTGCATAGCCCCACATGAATATTGAATCCCTGCACACTCCTAGAGCGACTGATACGATTCATGTATTGAAGAATAGCTTTACCAAGGGCAACCTCAACGGTGGGATTTGAACCGACACCTCCACACACTTAATCAAGCACTTTAGACCACTCAGCCTGACAACACATTTGTTAAATGTCTCGATGGGATCGACACATGGCCCTGCCGTTGCTATGCCTAACTTTCATTGATTTCAATCATGGGTTTACATGCAGCTACTACAGTTTGTGGGGGCAACTGCCACTCGTATACCAATGGATGAGGTGGCCGAGTGGTTAAGGCTGATGGACTGCTAATCCATTGTGCTCTGCATGCATGGGTTCGAATCCCATCCTCATCGAGCAACCCAAAAAATCGATACTTTTTTATGGCACTGCAAGATTTTGACTTTCGCAAAGATTGGTAAGATGGCCGACTGCCACCTCAACAGCACAGAACTTGGTATCTGAGTGGTGAAGGCGATGAACTACATGTGTAGATTGGAAAACCAACCTCTTCGCAAATGTTTTTTTTATTTCTTCTCTTGCATAGCCCCACATGAATATTGAATCCCTGCACACTCCTAGAGCGACTGATAAGATTCAGGTATTGAAGAATAGCTTTACCAAGGGCAACCTCAACGGTGGGATTTGAACCGACACCTCCACACACTTAATCAAGCACTTTAGACCACTCAGCCTGACAACACATTTGTTAAATGTCTCGATGGGATCGACACATGGCCCTGCCGTTGCTATGCCTAACTTTCATTGATTTCAATCATGGGTTTACATGCAGCTACTACAGTTTGTGGGGGAACTGCCACTCGTATACCGCAGGATGAGGTGGCCGAGTGGTTAAGGCGATGGACTGCTAATCCATTGTGCTCTGCATGCATGGGTTCGAATCCCATCCTCATCGAGCAACCCAAAAAATCAGTACTTTTTTATGGCACTGCAAGATTTTGACTTTCGCAAAGATTGGTAAGATGGCCGACTGCCACAGCACAGAACTTGGTATCTGAGTGGTGAAGGCGATGAACTACATGTGTAGATTGGATAACCAACCTCTTCGCAAATGTTTTTTTTATTTCTTCTCTTGCATAGCCCCACATGAATATAGAATCCCTGCACACTCCTAGAGCGACTGATAAGATTCAGGTATTGAAGAATAGCTTTACCACGGGCAACCTCAACGGTGGGATTTGAACCGACACCTCCACACACTTAATCAAGCACTTTAGACCACTCAGCCTGACAACACATTTGTTAAATGTCTCGATGGGATCGACACATGGCCCTGCCGTTGCTATGCCTAACTTTCATTGATTTCAATCATGGGTTTACATGCAGCTACTATAGTTTGTGGGGTCAACTGCCACCTGTATACCAACGGATGAGGTGTCCGAGTGGTTAAGGCAATGGACTGCTAATCCATTGTGCTCTGCATGCATGGGTTTGAATCCCATCCTCATCGAGCAACCCAAAAAATCTGTACTTTTTTATGGCACTGCAAGATTTTGACTTTCGCAAAGATTGGTAAGATGGCCGACTGCCACCGCAACAGCACAGAACTTGGTATCTGAGTGGTGAAGGCGATGAACTACATGTGTAGATTGGATAACCAACCTCTTCGCAAATGTTTTTTTTATTTCTTCTCTTGCATAGCCCCACATGAATATAGAATCCCTGCACACTCCTAGAGCGACTGATTAGATTCAGGTATTGAAGAATAGCTTTACCACGGGCAACCTCAACGGTGGGATTTAAACCTACACCTCTACACACTTAATCAAGCACTTTAGACCACTCAGCCTGACAACACATTTGTTAAATGTCTCGATGGGATCGACACATGGCCCTGCCGTTGCTATGCCTAACTTTCATTGATTTCAATCATGGGTTTACATGCAGCTACTACAGTTTGTGGGGGCAACTGCCACCTGTATACAAAAGGATGAGGTGGCGAGTGGTTACGGCGATGGACTGCTAATCCATTGTGCTCTGCATGCATGGGTACAAATCCCATCCTCATCGAGCAACCCAAAAAATCAGTACTTTTTTATGGCACTGCAAGATTTTGACTTTCGCAAAGATTGGTAAGATGGCCGACTGCCACCGCAACAGCACAGAACTTGGTATCTGAGTGGTGAAGGCGATGAACTACATGTGTAGATTGGATAACCAACCTCTTCGCAAATGTTTTTTTTATTTCTTCTCTTGCATAGCCCCACATGAATATAGAATCCCTGCACACTCCTAGAGCGACTGATAAGATTCAGGTATTGAAGAATAGCTTTACCACGGGCAACCTCAACGGTGGGATTTAAACCTACACCTCCACACACTTAATCAAGCACTTTAGACCACTCAGCCTGACAACACATTTGTTAAATGTCTCGATGGGATCGACACATGGCCCTGCCGTTGCTATGCCTAACTTTCATTGATTTCAATCATGGGTTTACATGCAGCTACTACAGTTTGTGGGGGCAACTGACCATTTTATACCAACTGATGAGGTGGCCGAGTGGTTAAGGCAATGGACTGCTAATCCATTGTGCTCTGCATGCATGGGTTCGAATCCCATCCTCATCAAGTAAGCCAGAAATCAGTACTTTTTTATGGGACTTCAAGATTTTGACTTTCGCAAAGATTGGTAAGATGGCCGACTACCACCGCAACAGCACAGAACTTGGTATCTGAGTGGTGAAGGCGATTAACTACATGTGTAGATTGGAAAACCAACCTCTTCGCAAATGTTTTTTTATTTCTTCTCTTGCATGGCCCCACATGAATATTGAATCCCTGCACACTCCTAGAGCGAGTGATACGATTCATTTATTGAAGAATAGCTTTACCAAGGGCAACCTCAATGTTGGGATTTGAACCGACACCTCCACACACTTAATCAAGCACTTTAGACCACTCAGCCTGACAACACATTTGTTAAATGTCTCGATGGGATCGACACATGGCCCTGCCGTTGCTATGCCTAACTTTCATTGATTTCAATCATGGGTTTACATGCAGCTACTACAGTTTGTGGGGGCAACTGCCTCTCGTATACCGCCGGATGAGGTGGCCGAGTGGTTAAGGCGATGGACTGCTAATCCATTGTGCTCTGCATGCATGGGTTCGAATCCCATCCTCATCGAGCAACCCAAAAAATCAGTACTTATTTATGGCACTTCAAGATTTTGACTTTCGCAATGATTGGTAAGATGGCCGACTGCCACCGCAACAGCACAGAACTTGGTATCTGAGTGGTGAAGGCGATGAACTACATGTGTAGATTGGAAAACCAACCTCTTCGCAAATGTTTTTTTATTTCTTCTCTTGCATGGCCCCACATGAATATTGAATCCCTGCACACTCCTAGAGCGACTGATACGATTCATGTATTGAAGAATAGCTTTACCAAGGGCAACCTCAACGGTGGGATTTGAACCGACACCTCCACACACTTAATCAAGCACTTTAGACCACTCAGCCTGACAACACATTTGTTAAATGTCTCGATGGGATCGACACATGGCCCTGCAGTTGCTATGCCTAACTTACATTGATTTCAATCATGGGTTTACATGCAGCTACTACAGTTTGTGGGGGCAACTGCCACTTGTATACCAATGGATGAGGTGGCTGAGTGGTTAAGGCGATGGACTGCTAATCCATTGTGCTCTGCATGCATGGGTTTGAATCCCATCCTCATCGAGCAACCCCAAAATTTGTTATTTTTTATGGCACTGCAAGATTTTGACTTTCGCAAAGATTGGTAAGATGGCCGACAGCCACCGCAACAGCACAGAACTTGGTATCTGAGTGGTGAAGGCGATGATCTACATGTGTAGATTGGAAAACCAACCTCTTCGCAAATGTTTTTTTTATTTCTTCTCTTGCATAGCCCCACATGAATATAGGATCGCTGCACACTCCGAGAGCGACTGATAAGATTCAGGTATTGAAGAATAGCTTTACCAAGGGCAACCTCAACGGTGGGATTTGAACCGACACCTCCACACACTTAATCAAGCACTTTAGACCACTCAGCCTGACAACACATTTGTTAAATGTCTTGATGGGATCGACACATGGCCGTGCCGTTGCTATGCCTAACTTTCATTGATTTCAATCATGGGTTTACATGCAGCTACTACAGTTCGTGGGGGCAACTGCCACTGGTATACCAACGGAAGAGGTGGCCGAGTGGTTAAGGCGATGGACTGCAAATCCATTGTGCTCTGCATGCATGGGTTTGAATCCCATCCTCATCGAGCAACCCAAAAAATCTGTACGTTTTTATGGCACTGCAAGATTTTG
Organism: Salmo trutta; assembly: GCF_901001165.1. Classification (NCBI taxonomy): domain Eukaryota; kingdom Metazoa; phylum Chordata; class Actinopteri; order Salmoniformes; family Salmonidae; genus Salmo; species Salmo trutta. Next base: position 55,958,882 of record NC_042975.1, read on the forward strand.
ACTTTCGCAAAGATTGGTAAGATGGCCGACTGCCACCGCAACAGCACAGAACTTGGTATCTGAGTGGTGAAGGCGATGAACTACATGGGTAGATTGGATAACCAACCTCTTCGCAAATGTTTTTTTTATTTCTTCTCTTGCATAGCCCCACATGAATATAGAATCCCTGCACACTCCTAGAGCGACTGATAAGATTCAGGTATTGAAGAATAGCTTTACCACGGGCAACCTCAACGGTGGGATTTGAACCGACACCTCTACACACTTAATCAAGCACTTTAGACCACTCAGCCTGACAACACATTTGTTAAATGTCTAGATGGGATCGACACATGGCCCTGCCGTTGCTATGCCTAACTTTCATTGATTTCAATCATGGGTTTACATGCAGCTACTACAGTTTGTGGGGGCAACTGCCACTTGTATACCAATGGATGAGGTGGCCGAGTGGTTAAGGCGATGGACTGCTAATCCATTGTGCTCTGCATGCATGGGTTTGAATCCCATCCTCATCGAGCAACCCAAAAAATGTTTTATTTTTTATGGCACTGCAAGATTTTGACTTTCGCAAAGATTGGTAAGATGGCCGACAGCCACCGCAACAGCACAGAACTTGGTATCTGAGTGGTGAAGGCGATGATCTACATGTGTAGATTGGAAAACCAACCTCTTCGCAAATGTTTTTTTTATTTCTTCTCTTGCATAGCCCCACATGAATATAGGATCCCTGCACACTCCGAGAGCGACTGATAAGATTCAGGTATTGAAGAATAGCTTTACCAAGGGCAACCTCAACGGTGGGATTTGAACCGACACCTCCACACACTTAATCAAGCACTTTAGACCACTCAGCCTGACAACACATTTGTTAAATGTCTCGATGGGATCGACACATGGCCGTGCCGTTGCTATGCCTAACTTTCATTGATTTCAATCATGGGTTTACATGCAGCTACTACAGTTCGTGGGGGCAACTGCCACTGGTATGCCAACGGAAGAGGTGGCCGAGTGGTTAAGGCGATGGACTGCTAATCCATTGTGCTCTGCATGCATGGGTTTGAATCCCATCCTCATCGAGCAACCCAAAAAATCTGTAAGTTTTTATGGCACTGCAAGATTTTGACTTTCGCAAAGATTGGTAAGATGGCCGACTGCCACCGCAACAGCACAGAACTTGGTATCTGAGTGGTGAAGGCGATGAACTACATGGGTAGATTGGATAACCAACCTCTTCGCAAATGTTTTTTTTATTTCTTCTCTTGCATAGCCCCACATGAATATAGAATTCCTGCACACTCCTAGAGCGACTGATTAGATTCAGGTATTGAAGAATAGCTTTACCACGGGCAACCTCAACGGTGGGATTTAAACCTACACCTCTACACACTTAATCAAGCACTTTAGACCACTCAGCCTGACAACACATTTGTTAAATGTCTCGATGGGATCGACACATGGCCCTGCCGTTGCTATGCCTAACTTTCATTGATTTCAATCATGGGTTTACATGCAGCTACTACAGTTTGTGGGGGCAACTGCCACCTGTATACAAAGGATGAGGTGGGCGAGTGGTTACGGCGATGGACTGCTAATCCATTGTGCTCTGCATGCATGGGTTCAAATCCCATCCTCATCGAGCAACCCAAAAAATCGGTACTTTTTTATGGCACTTCAAGATTTTGACTTTCGCAAAGATTGGTAAGATGGCCGACTGCCACCGCAACAGCACAGAACTTGGTATCTGAGTGGTGAAGGCGATGAACTACATGTGTAGATTGGAAAACCAACCTCTTCGCAAATGTTTTTTTATTTCTTCTCTTGCATGGCCCCACATGAATATTGAATCCCTGCACACTCCTAGAGCGACTGATATGATTCATGTATTGAAGAATAGCTTTACCAAGGTCAACCTCAACGGTGGTATTTGAACCGACACCTCCACACACTTAATCAAGCACTTTAGACCACTCAGCCTGACAACACATTTGTTAAATGTCTCGATGGGATCGACACATGGTCCTGCCGTTGCTATGCCTAACTTTCATTGATTTCAATCATGGGTTTACATGCAGCTACTACAGTTCGTGGGGGCAACTGCCACTCGTATACCAATGGATGAGGTGGCCGAGTGGTTAAGGCGATGGACTGCTAATCCATTGTGCTCTGCATGCATGGGTTTGAATCCCATCCTCATCGAGCAACCCAAAAAATCAGTACTTTTTTATGGCACTGCAAGATTTTGACTTTCGCAAAGATTGGTAAGATGGCCGACTGCCACCGCAACAGCACAGAACTTGGTATCTGAGTGGTGAAGGCGATGAACTACATGGGTAGATTGTATAACCAACCTCTTCGCAAATGTTTTTTTTATTTCTTCTCTTGCATGGCCCCACATGAATATTGAATCCCTGCACACTCCTAGAACGACTGATATGATTCATGTATTGAAGAATAGCTTTACCAAGGGCAACCTCAACGGTGGGATTTGAACCGACACCTCCACACACTTAATCAAGCACTTTAGACCACTCAGCCTGACAACACATTTGTTAAATGTCTCGATGGGATCGACACATGGCCCTGCCGTTGCTATGCCTAACTTTCATTGATTTCAATCATGGGTTTACATGCAGCTACTATAGTTTGTGGGGTCAACTGCCACCTGTATACCAACGGATGAGGTGGCCGAGTGGTTAAGGCGATGGACTGCTAATCCATTGTGCTCTGCATGCATGGGATCGAGTCCCATCCTCATCGAGCAACCCAAAAAATCAGTACTTTTTTATGGCACTGCAAGATTTTGACTTTCGCAAAGATTGGTAAGATGGCCGACTGCCACCGCAACAGCACAGAACTTGGTATCTGAGTGGTGAAGGCGATGAACTACATGGGTAGATTGGATAACCAACCTCTTCGCAAATGTTTTTTTTATTTCTTCTCTTGCATAGCCCCACATGAATATAGAATCCCTGCACACTCCTAGAGCGACTGATAAGATTCAGGTATTGAAGAATAGCTTTACCACGGGCAACCTCAACGGTGGGATTTAAACCTACACCTCCACACACTTAATCAAGCACTTTAGACCACTCAGCCTGACAACACATTTGTTAAATGTCTCGATGGGATCGACACATGGCCCTGCCGTTGCTATGCCTAACTTTCATTGATTTCAATCATGGGTTTACATGCAGCTACTACAGTTTGTGGGGGCAACTGACCATTTTATACCAACTGATGAGGTGGCCGAGTGGTTAAGGCAATGGACTGCTAATCCATTGTGCTCTGCATGCATGGGTTCGAATCCCATCCTCATCAAGTAAGCCAGAAATCAGTACTTTTTTATGGCACTTCAAGATTTTGACTTTCGCAAAGATTGGTAAGATGGCCGACTGCCACCGCAACAGCACAGAACTTGGTATCTGAGTGGTGAAGGCGATGAACTACATGTGTAGATTGGAAAACCAACCTCTTCGCAAATGTTTTTTTATTTCTTCTCTTGCATGGCCCCACATGAATATTGAATCCCTGCACACTCCTAGAGCGACTGATACGATTCATGTATTGAAGAATAGCTTTACCAAGGGCAACCTCAACGGTGGGATTTGAACCGACACCTCCACACACTTAATCAAGCACTTTAGACCACTCAGCCTGACAACACATTTGTTAAATGTCTCGATGGGATCGACACATGGCCCTGCCGTTGCTATGCCTAACTTTCAGTGATTTCAATCATGGGTTTACATGCAGCTACTATAGTTTGTGGGGTTAACTGCCACCTGTATACCAACGGATGAGGTGGCCGAGTGGTTAAGGCGATGGACTGCTAATCCATTGTGCTCTTCATGCATTGGTTTGAGTCCCATCCTCATCGAGCAACCCAAAAAATCAGTACTTTTTTATGGCACTGCAAGATTTTGACTTTCGCAAAGATTGGTAAGATGGCCGACTGCCACCGCAACAGCACAGAACTTGGTATCTGAGTGGTGAAGGCGATGAACTACATGGGTAGATTGGATAACCAACCTCTTCGCAAATGTTTTTTTTATTTCTTCTCTTGCATAGCCCCACATGAATATAGAATCCCTGCACACTCCTAGAGCGACTGATAAGATTCAGGTATTGAAGAATAGCTTTACCACGGGCAACCTCAACGGTGGGATTTAAACCTACACCTCCACACACTTAATCAAGCACTTTAGACCACTCAGCCTGACAACACATTTGTTAAATGTCTCGATGGGATCGACACATGGCCCTGCTGTTGCTATGCCTAACTTTCATTGATTTCAATCATGGGTTTACATGCAGCTACTACAGTTTGTGGGGGCAACTGACCATTTTATACCAACTGATGAGGTGGCCGAGTGGTTAAGGCAATGGACTGCTAATCCATTGTGCTCTGCATGCATGGGTTCGAATCCCATCCTCATCAAGTAAGCCAGAAATCAGTACTTTTTTATGGCACTTCAAGATTTTGACTTTCGCAAAGATTGGTAAGATGGCCGACTGCCACCGCAACAGCACAGAACTTGGTATCTGAGTGGTGAAGGCGATGATCTACATGTGTAGATTGGAAAACCAACCTCTTCGCAAATGTTTTTTTTATTTATTCTCTTGCATAGCCCCACATGAATATAGGATCCCTGCACACTCCGAGAGCAACTGATAAGATTCAAGTATTGAAGAATAGCTTTACCACGGGCAACCTCAACGGTGGGATTTAAATCTACACCTCCACACACTTAATCAAGCACTTTAGACCACTCAGCCTGACAACACATTTGTTAAATGTCTCGATGGGATCGACACATGGCCCTGCCGTAGCTATGCCTAACTTTCATTGATTTCAATCATGGGTTTACATGCAGCTACTACAGTTTGTGGGGGCAACTGCCACCTGTATACCAACGGATGAGGTGGCCGAGTGGTTAAGGCGATGGACTGCTAATCCATTGTGCTCTGCATGCATGGGTTTGAATCCCATCCTCATCGAGCAACCCAAAAAATTGTTAATTTTTTATGGCACTTCAAGATTTTGACTTTCGCAAAGATGGGTAAGATGGCCGACTGCCACCGCAACAGCACAGAACTTGGTATCTGAGTGGTGAAGGCGATGATCTACATGTGTAGATTGGAAAACCAACCTCTTCGCAAATGTTTTTTTTAATTTCTTCTCTTGCATAGCCCCACATGAATATAGGATCCCTGCACACTCCGAGAGCGACTGATAAGATTCAGGTATTGAAGAACAGCTTTACCAAGGGCAACCTCAACGGTGGGATTTGAACCGACACCTCCACACACTTAATCAAGCACTTTAGACCACTCAGCCTGACAACACATTTGTTAAATGTCTCGATGGGATCGACACATGGCCCTGCCGTTGCTATGCCTAACTTTCATTGATTTCAATCATGGGTTTACATGCAGCTACTACAGTTTGTGGGGGCAACTGCCACCTGTATACCAACGGATGAGGTGGCCGAGTGGTTAAGGCGATGGACTGCAAATCCGGTGTGCTCTGCATGCATGGGTTTGAATCCCATCCTCATCGAGCAACCCAAAAAAATCGGTACTTTTTTATGGCACTGCAAGATTTTGACTTTCGCAAAGATTGGTAAGATGGCCGACTGCCACCGCAACAGAACAGAACTTGGTATCTGAGTGGTGAAGGTGATGATCTACATGTGTAGATTGGAAAACCAACCTCTTCGCAAATGTTTTTTTTAATTTCTTCTCTTGCATAGCCCCACATGAATATAGGATCCCTGCACACTCCGAGAGCGACTGATAAGATTCAGGTATTGAAGAATAGCTTTACCACGGGCAACCTCAACGGTGGGATTTAAAACTACACCTCCACACACTTAATCAAGCACTTTAGACCACTCAGCCTGACAACACATTTGTTAAATGTCTCGATGGGATCGACACATGGCCCTTCCGTTGCTATGCCTAACTTTCATTGATTTCAATCATGGGTTTACATGCAGCACCTGCAGATTGTGGGGGATACTGCCACTTGTATACCAATGGATGAGGTGGCCGATTGTTTAAGGCGATGGACTGCTAATCAATTGTCCTCAGCATGCATGGGTTCGAATCCTATCCTCATTGAGCAACCCAAAAAATCTGTACTTTTTTATGGCACTGCAAGATTTTGACTTTCGCAAAGATTGGTAAGATTGCCGACTGCCACCGCAACAGCACAGAACTTGGTATCTGAGTGGCGAAGGCGATGAACTACATGTGTAGATTGGATAACTAACCTCTTCGCAAATGTTTTTTTTTATTTCTTCTCTTGCATAGCCCCACATGAATATAGAATCCCTGCACACTCCTAGAGCGACTGATAAGATTCAGGTATGGAAGAATAGCATTACCACGGGCAACCTCAACGGTGGGATTTGAACCGACACCTCCACACACTTAATCAAGAACTTTACACCACTCAGCCTGACAACACATTTGTTAAATGTCTCGATGGGATAGACACATGGCCCTGCCGTTGCTATAACTAACTTTCATTGATTTCAATCATGGGTTTACATACAGCAACTACAGTTTGTGGGGGCAACTGCCACTTGTATACCACAGGATGAGGTGGCCGAGTGGTTAAGGCGATGGACTGCTAATCCATTGTGCTCTGCATGCATGGGTTAGAATCCCATCCTCATCGAGCAACCCAAAAAATCAGTACCTTCTTAAGGCACTGCAAGATATTGACTTTCGCAAAGATTGGTAAGATGGCCGACTGCCAACGCAAGAGCACAGAACTTGGTATCTGAGTGCTTAACCTCTCTGGCGCATGTGGGATGAACTCGTCCCACCTACGTAACAGCCACTGAAATCCAGTGGTGCGATTTTTGAATCGTTAGAAATACTATTACTTCAATTTCTCAAACATATGACTATTTTACAGCTATTTAAAGACAAGAATCTCGTTAATCTAACCCCACTGTCCGATTTCAAAAAGGCTTTACAACGAAAGCAAAACATTAGATTATGTCAGCAGAGTGCCCAGCCAGAAAAAATCAGACACCCATTTTTCAAGCTAGCATATCATGTCACATAAACCCAAACCATAGCTAAATGCAGCACTAACCTTTTATGATCTTCATCAGATGACACACCTAGGACATTGTGTTATACAATACATGCATGTCTGTTCAATCAAGTTCATATTTATATCAAAAAACAGCTTTTTACATTAGCATGTGACGTTCAGAAAAAGCATAACCCCCGCAAACTTCCGGGGAATTTACTAACAGTTTGCTAAATTACTCACGATAAACGTTCACAAAAAGCATAACAATTATTTTAAGAATTATAGATACATTACTCCTCTATGCACTCGATATGTCCGATTTTAAAATAGCTTTTCGGATGAAGCACATTTTGCAATAATCTAAGTACATAGCCCGGCATCACAGGGCTAGCTATTTAGATACCCACCCAGGTCAGCCTCCACCAAAATCACATTTCCTATAAGAAAAATGTTCTTACCTTGCTTGTTCTTCGTCAGAATACACTGCCAGGACTTCTACTTCAATAACAAATGTTGGTTTGGTCCCAAATAATCCATCGTTATATCCAAACAGCGACGTTTTGTTCGTGAGTTGTAGACACTATCAGAATGCTTCATCACGGTGTTGCGCATGGCGCATTGGCGTGACAAAAATGTCTAAATATTCCATTACCGTACTTCGAAGCATGTCAACCGCTGTTTAACCTGTCTGGGGTATGTGGGACGATTTCGTCCCACCTACGTAACAGCTACTGAAATTCCAGTGGCGCGATTTTTGAATCGTTAGAAATACTATTACTTCAATTTCTCAAACATATGACTATTTTACAGCTATTTAAAGACAAGAATCTCGTTAACTTCTTACATCTACACGTTCCGCTAGCGGAACGTCTGCTCCAATATCCAATGATGGGCGGGGCGCGAAATTCAAACTCCTCTAAATCCGAAAACTTACACTTTTCAAACATATGACTATGTTACAGCTATTTAAAGACAAGACTCTCCTTTATCTAACCAAACTGTCCGATTTCAAAAAGGCTTTACAGCGAAAGCAAAACATTAGATTATGTCAGCAGAGTACCCAGCCAGGAATAATCACACAGCCATTTTTCAAGCTAGCATATCATGTCACATAAACCCAAACCATATCTAAATGCAGCACTAACCTTTGATGATCTTCATCAGATGACACACCTAGGACATTGTGTTATACAATACATGCATGTCTGTTCAATCAAGTTCATATTTATATCAAAAACCAGCTTTTTACATTAGCATGTGACGTTCAGAACTAGCATTCCCACCGAACACTTCCGGTGATTTTACTAAATTACTCACGATAAACGTTCACAAAAAGCATAACAATTATTTTAAGAATTATAGATACAGAACTCCTCTATGCACTCGATATGTCCGATTTTAAAATAGCTTTTCGGATGAAGCACATTTTGCAATAATGTAAGTACATAGCCCGGCGTTACAGGGCTAGCTATTTAGACACCCACCCAGTGTAGCCTTCACCAAAATCACATTTCCTATAAGAAAAATGTTCTTACCTTGCTTGTTCTTCATCAGAATACACTGCCAGGACTTCTACTTCAATAACAAATGTAGGTTTGGTCCCAAATAATCCATCGTTATATCCAAACAGCGACGTTTTGTTCGTGCGTTCTAGACACTATCCCAACGCTAAATCTCGGCCACGAGCATGACGCAAAATATGACAAAAAATTTCGAAATATTCCATTACCGTACTTCGAAGCATGTCAACCGCTGTTTAAAACCAATATTTATGCAATTTATCTCGTAGAGAAGCGATAATATTCCGACCGGGAATCTGCCTGTCTGTAAACTGAGGAAAAAACCAAAAGCCGGGGGCGGGGCGTGTCACGCGCCTAAGGCTTAGTCCATTGACTGACCACTCAGCATTTGCTCTCGTGTGCTTCAGCCAGGGCTTTGAATGACATCATTCCTGTTTTTCCCGGGCTGTGAGACTCCATTGTTGACGTGAGAATTGTCACGTAAGAGCAGAGATCCTTTGTAAACGACAGAGATAATAAAGAAGGGCAAGAAATGTTCAGACAGGGTACTTCCTGAACAGAAGCATCTCAGGTTTTTGCCTGCCATAGGAGTTCTGTTATACTCACAGACACCATTCAAACAGTTTCAGAAACTTTGGAGTGTTTTCTCTCCAAAGCTAATAATTATATGCATATTCCAGTTTCTGGGCAGGACTAATAATCAGATTAAATCGGGTACGTTTTTTATCCAGCCGTGAAATTACTGCCCCCTAGATGTAACAGGTTAATCTAACCCCACTGTCCGATTTCAAAAAGGCTTTACAACGAAAGCAAAACATTAGATTATGTCAGCAGAGTGCCCAGCCAGAAAAAATCAGACAGCCATTTTTCAAGCTAGCATATCATGTCACATAAACCCAAACCACAGCTAAATGCAGCACTAACCTTTGATGATCTTCATCAGATGACACACCTAGGACATTGTGTTATACAATACATGCATGTCTGTTCAATCAAGTTCATATTTATATCAAAAAACAGCTTTTTGCATTAGCATGTGACGTTCAGAAAACGCATAACCCCCGGCAAACTTCCGTTGAATTTACTAACAGTTTGCTAAATTACTCACGATAAACGTTCACAAAAAGCATAACAATTATTTTAAGAATTATAGATACATTACTCCTCTATGCACTCGATATGTCCGATTTTAAAATAGCTTTTCGGATGAAGCACATTTTGCAATAATCTAAGTACATAGCCCGGCATTACAGGGCTAGCTATTTAGATACCCACCCAGGTCAGCATCCACCAAAATCACATTTCCTATAAGAAAAATGTTCTTACCTTGCTTGTTCTTCATCAGAATACACTGCCAGGACTTCTACTTCAATAACAAATGTTGGTTTGGTCCCAAATAATCCATCGTTATATCCAAACAGCGACGTTTTGTTCGTGAGTTCTAGATTGCTTCTTCCCGGTTTCGCGCATGGCGCATTGGCGTGTCAAAAATGTCTAAATATTCCATTACCGTACTTCGAAGCATGTCAACCGCTGTTTAAAACCAATTTTTATGCCATTTATGTCGTAGAGAAGTGATAATATTCCGACCGGGAGTATGCATTGAGCCTAAACAGCCGAATAAAATTTCTCCTCAGAAGCGACTCATGCACGCGCATCATTCAAAGGTCCTCGGAGCAGCCACTTACAAAAGGCGATAATCTGTTTCAACCTGAGGTTCCCTCGTAAACCTTCAGTTATTTCGCGGGCTCTGAGAGCCTATTGGAGCCCTGGGAATTGTCACGTTACAGCTAAGATCCTTACTTTTCAATAAAAAGATGCAAGACGCACGACTCCTTGTCAGACAGGGTACTTCCTGCTTGAAACCTTGTCAGGTTTTTGCCTGCCATAGGAGTTCTGTTATACTCACAGACACCATTCAAACAGTTTTAGAAAATTCAGAGTGTTTTCTATCCAAACCTGAACAATAATATGCATATTCTAGCTTCTGAGTTGGTGTAGGAGGCAGTTAAAAATGGGAACATATTTTTCCAAAATTCTCAATACTGCCCCCTAGCCCAGACAGGTTAAATGTCTCGATGGGATCGACACATGGCCCTGCCGTTGCTATGCCTAACTTTCATTAATTTCAATCATGGGTTTACATACAGCAACTACAGTTTCTGGGGGCAACTGCCACTTGTAAACCAACGGATTCGGTGGCCGAGTGGTTAAGGCGACGGACTGCTAATCCATTGTGCTCTGCATGCATGGGTTTGAATTCCATCCTCATAGAGCAACCCAGAAAATCAGTTATTTCTTATGACACTGCAAGATTTTGACTTTGGCAAAGATTGGTAAGATGGCAGACTGCCACCACAATAGCAAAGAACTTGGTATCTGAGTGGTGAAGGCGATGAACTACATGTGTAGATTGGAAAACCAACCTCTTCGCAAATGTTTTTTTTTATTTCTTCTCTTGCATAGCCCCACATGAATATAGGATCCCTGCACACTCCGAGAGCGACTGATAAGATTCAGGTATTGAAGAATAACTTTACCACGGGCAACCTCAATGGTGGGATTTAAACCGACACCTCCGCACACTTAATCAAGCACTTTAGACCACTGAGCCTGACAACACATTTGTTAAATGTCTCGATGGGATTGACACATGGCCCTGCCGTTGCTATGCCTAACTTTCATTGATTTCAATCATGGGTTTACATACAGCAACTACAGTTTGTGGGGGCAACTGCCACTTGTATACCACCAGATGAGGTGGCCGAGTGGTTAAGGCGATGGACTGCTAATCCATTGTGCTCTGCATGCATGGGTTTGAATCCCATCCTCATCGAGCAACCCAGAAAATCAGAAAATTTCTTATGGCACTGCAAGATTTTGACTTTGGCAAAGATTGGTAAGATGGCAGACTGCCACCACAACAGCACAGAACTTGGTATCTGAGTGGTGAAGGCGATGAACTACATGTGCAGATTGGAAAACCAACCTCTTCGCAAATGTTTTTTTATTTATTCTCTTGCATGGCCCCACATGAATATAGAATCCCTGCACACTCCTACAGCGACTGATCAATTTCAGGTATTGAAGAATAGCTTTACCAAGGGGAACCTCAATGGTGGGATTTGAACCGACACCTCCACACACTTAATCAAAAACTTTAGACCACTCAGCCTGACAACACATTTGTTAAATGTCTCGATGGGATCGACACATGGCCCTGCCGTTGCTATGCCTAACTTTCATTGATTTCAATCATTTGTTTACATACAGCAACTACAGTTTGTGGGGGCAACTGCCAAATGTATACCACAGGATGAGGTGGCCGAGCGGTTAAGGCGATGGACTGCTAATCCATTGTGCTCTGAATGCATGGGTTCGAATCCCATCCTCATCGAGCAACCAAAGAAATCAGTAATTTTTATGGCACTCTAAGATTTTGACTTACGCAAACATTGGTAAGATGGCCGACTGCCACCGCAAGAACACAGAACGTGGTATCTGAGTGCTTAAGGCAATGAACTACATGTGTAGATTGGAAAACCAACCTCATCGCAAATGTTTTTTTTAATTTCTTCTCTTGTATAGCCCCACATGAATATAGAATCCTTGCGCACTCCTAGAGCGACTGATAAGATTCAGGTATTGAAGAATAGCTTTACCACGGGCAACCTCAATGGTGGGATTTGAACCGACACCTCCACACACTTAATCAAGCAGTTTAGACCACTCATTCTGACAACACATTTGTTAAATGTCTCGATGGGATCGACACATGGCCCTGCCATTGCTATGCCTAACTTTCATTGATTTCAATCATTGTTTTACATACAGCAACTACAGTTTGTGGGGGCAACTGCCACTTGTATACCACCGGATGAGGTGGCCGAGTGGTTAAGGCGATGCACTGCTAATACATTGTGCTCTGCATGCATGGGTTCGAATCCCATCCTCATCGAGCAACCCAAAAAAGCAACACTTTCTTAAGGCACTGCAAGATTTTGACTTTCGCAAACATTGGTAAGATGGCCGACTGCCACCGCAACAGCAAAGAACTTGGTATCTGAGTGGTGAAGGCGATGAACTACTTGTGTAGATTGGAAAACCAACCTCTTCGCAAAGTTTTTTTATTTCTTCTCTTGCATGGCCTCACATGAATATAAAATCCCTGCACACTCCTACAGCGACTGATAAGATTCAGGTATTGAAGAATAGCTTTACCACGGGCAACCTCAACGGTGGGATTTAAACCGACACCTCCGCACACTTAATCAAGCACTTTAGACCACTCAGCCTGACAACACATTTGTTAAATGTCTCGATGGGATTGACACATGGCCCTGCCGTTGCTATGCCTAACTTTCATTGATTTCAATCATGGTTTACATACAGCAACTACAGTTTGTGGGGGCAACTGCCACTTGTATACCGCTGGATGAGGTGGCCGAGTGGTTAAGGCGATGCACTGCTAATCCATTGTGCTCTGCATGCATGGGTTTGAATCCCATTCTCATCGAGCAACCCAAAAAATCAGCACTTTCTTAACCTGTTAGGGAATAAGGGGCAGTATTTTCACGGCTGGATAAAAAAATGTACCCGATTTAATCTGGTTACTAATCCTACCCAGTAACTACAATATGCATATACTTATTATATATGGATAGAAAACACCCAAAAGTTTCTAAAACTGTTTGAATGGTGTCTGTGAGTATAACATAACTCATTTGGCAGGCAAAACCCTGAGACAGATTCTGACAGGAAGTGGATACCTGATGTGTTGAATTGACTTTAAGCCTATTCCATTGAAAAAAAAGGGGCTGAGGAATGTTTTGGCACTTCCTATTGCTTCCACAAGATGTCCCCAGCCTTTACAAAGTGTTTTGAGTCTTCTACAGTGAGATCTGACCGAAGAAGAGCCTTGGAACGGTGATGGCCCATTAGACACCTGGCGCTCGAGTTCATGTTGGGTACTCTCATTCCGAAACGTTTTAAAAGAGAACCCAATGGTCCGCCTTGAATTTTATTCATGTTCTGGTTAAAAAAGGCCCTAATGATTTATGCGATACAACGTTTGACATGTTTGAACGAACGTAAATATATTTTTTCCGTTCGTGAAGTGAAGTGAAGTCCGGCTGGCTTAGATCATGTGCTAACAACACGGAGCTTTTTGGACATAAATGATGAGCTTTTTTGAACAAAACTACATTCGTTATGGACCTGGGATTCTTTGGAAGTGACATCTGATGAAGAGAATCAAAGGTAATGGATTATTTACATAGTATTTTCGATTTTAGATCTCTCCAACATGGCAGTTAGTCTGTATCGCAATGCGTATTTTTCTGGGCGCAGTGCTCAGATTATTGCAAAGTGTGATTTCCCAGTAAGGTTAATTTTAAATCTGGCAAGTCGATTGCGTTCAAGAGATGTAAATCTATAATTCTTTGAATGACAATATAATATTTTACCAATGTTTTCTAATATTAATTCATTATTTTGTTGTCATGACTTGACTGTCGGTATTGGAGGGAAACGATTTCCTGAACATCAACGCCATAGTAAAACGCTGTTTTTAGATATAAATATGAACTTGATAGAACTAAAAATGCATGCATTGTCTAACATAATGTCCTAGGAGTGTCATCTGATGGAGATTGTAAAAGGTTAGTGCATAATTTTAGCTGATTTTATGGTTTTGGTGACGCCTGTCTTTGAATAGACAATACATTACACACAGCTATTGTCAATGTACTCTCCTAACATAACCTACCTTTATGCTTTCCCTGTAAAACCTTTTTGAAATCGGACAACGTGGTTAGATTAAGGAGATGTTTATCTTTCAAAGTGTGTAAGTTAGTTGTATGTTTGAGAAATTTGAATTTTGACATTTATTTGGTTTCAAAATTGCCGCTCTTGAAATGCACCTGCTGTTGATAGGGTGCGCCACGGGTGGCACGCTAACGTCCCACATAGCCCCAAGAAGTTTTAAGGCACTGCAAGATTTTGACTTTCGCAAACATTGGTAAGATGGCCGACTGCCACCGCAACAGCACAGAACTTGGTATCTGAGTGGTGAAGGCGATCAACTACATGTGTAGATTGGAAAACCTACCTCTTCGCAAATGTTTTTTTTATTTCTTCTCTTGCATAGCCCCACATGAATATAGAATCCCTGCACACTCCTAGAGTGACTGATAAGATTCAGGTATTGAAGAATAGCATTACCACGGGCAACCTCAACGGTGGGATTTGAACCGACACCTCCACACACTTAATCAAGCACTTTAGACCACTCAGCCTGACAACACATTTGTTAAATGTCTCGATGGGATCAACACATGGCCCTGCCGTTGCTATGCCTAACTTTCATTGATTTCAATCATTGGTTTACATGCAGCAACTACAGTTTGTGGGGGCAACTGCCACTTCTATAGCAACGGATGAGGTGGGCGAGTGGTTAAGGCGACGGACTGCTAATCAATTGTGCTCTGCATGCATGGGTTTGAATCCCATCCTCATCGAGCAACCAAAAAAATCAGTACTTTTTATGGCACTCTAAGATTTTGACTTTCGCAAAGATTGGTAAGATGGCCGACTGCCACCGCAACAGCACAGAACTTGGTATCTGAGTGGTGAAGGCGATCAACTACATGTGTAGATTGGAAAACCTACCTCTTCGCAAATGTTTTTTTTATTTCTTCTCTTGCATAGCCCCACATGAATATAGAATCCCTGCACACTCCTACAGCGACTGATAAGTTTCAGGTATTGAAGAATAGCTTTACCAAGGGCAACCTCAATGGTGGGATTTGAACCGACACCTCCACACACTTAATCAAGCACTTTAGACCACTCAGCCTGACAACACATTTGTTAAATGTCTCGATGGGATCGACACATGGCCCTGCCGTTGCTATGCCTAACTTTCATTGATTTCAATCATGGGTTTACATACAGCAACTACAGTTTGTGGGGGCAACTGCCACTTGTAAACCAATGGATGAGGTGGCCGAGTGGTTAAGGCGAAGGATTGCTAATTCATTGTGCTCTGCATGCATGGGTTTGAATCCCACCCTCATCGAGCAACCAAAAAATCTGTACTTTTTATGGCACTCTAAGATTTTGACTTACGCAAACATTGGTAAGATGGCCGACTGCCACCGCAAGAGCACAGAACTTGGTATCTGAGTGCTTAAGGCAATGAACTACATGTGTAGATTGGAAAACCAACCTCTTCGCAAATGTTTTTTTTATTTCTTCTCTTGCATGGCCCAACATGAATATTGAATCCCTGCACACTCCTAGAGCGACTGATAAGATTCAGGTATTGAAGAATAGCTTTACCACGGGCAACCTCAACGGTGGGATTTGAACCGACACCTCCACACACTTAATCAAGCAGTTTAGACCACTCATTCTGACAACACATTTGTTAAATGTCTCGATGGGATCGACACATGGCCCTGCCGTTGCTATGCCTAACTTTCATTGATTTCAATCATGGGTTTACATGCAGCAACTACAGTTTGTGGGGACAACTGCCACTTGTATACCAATGGAAGAGGTTGCAGAGTGGTTAAGGCGATGGACTGCTAATCCATTGTGCTCTGCATGCATGGGTTCGAATCCCATCCTCATCGAGCAACCTGAAAAATCAGTAATTTTTATGGCACTGTAAGATTTTGACTTTCGCAAAGATTGGTAAGATGGCCGACTGCCACCGCAACAGCACAGAACTTGGTATCTGAGTGGTGAAGGCGATGAACTACATGGGTAGATTGGAAAACCAACCTCTTCGCAAATGTTTTTTTAATTTCTGCTCTTGCATGGCCCCACATGAATATAGAATCCCTGCACACTCCTACAGCGACTGATAAGTTTCAGGTATTGAAGAATAGCTTTACCAAGGGCAACCTCAATGGTGGGATTTGAACCGACACCTCCACACACTTAATCAAGCACTTTAGACCACTCAGCCTGACAACACATTTGTTAAATGTCTCGATGGGATCGACACATGGCCCTGCCGTTGCTATGCCTAACTTTCATTAATTTCAATCATGGGTTTACATACAGCAACTACAGTTTCTGGGGGCAACTGCCACTTGTAAACCAACGGATGAGGTGGCCGAGTGGTTAAGGCGACGGACTGCTAATCCATTGTGCTCTGCATGCATGGGTTTGAATTCCATCCTCATAGAGCAACCCAGAAAATCAGTTATTTCTTATGACACTGCAAGATTTTGACTTTGGCAAAGATTGGTAAGATGGCAGACTGCCACCACAACAGCAAAGAACTTGGTATCTGAGTGGTGAAGGCGATGAACTACATGTGTAGATTGGAAAACCAACCTCTTCGCAAATGTTTTTTTTATTTCTTCTCTTGCATAGCCCCACATGAATATAGGATCCCTGCACACTCCGAGAGCGACTGATAAGATTCAGGTATTGAAGAATAACTTTACCACGGGCAACCTCAATGGTGGGATTTAAACCGACACCTCCGCACACTTAATCAAGCACTTTAGACCACTGAGCCTGACAACATATTTGTTAAATGTCTCAATGGGATTGACACATGGCCCTGCCGTTGCTATGCCTAACTTTCATTGATTTCAATCATGGGTTTACATACAGCAACTACAGTTTGTGGGGGCAACTGCCACTTGTATACCACCAGATGAGGTGGCCGAGTGGTTAAGGCGATGGACTGCTAATCCATTGTGCTCTGCATGCATGGGTTTGAATCCCATCCTCATCGAGCAACCCAGAAAATCAGAAAATTTCTTATGGCACTGCAAGATTTTGACTTTGGCTAAGATTGGTAAGATGGCAGACTGCCACCACAACAACACAGAACTTGGTATCTGAGTGGTGAAGGCGATGAACTACATGTGTAGATTGGAAAACCAACCTCTTCGCAAATGTTTTTTTATTTCTTCTCTTGCATGGCCCCACATGAATATAGAATCCCTGCACACTCCTACAGCGACTGATCAATTTCAGGTATTGAAGAATAGCTTTACCAAGGGGAACCTCAATGGTGGGATTTGAACCGACACCTCCACACACTTAATCAAAAACTTTAGACCACTCAGCCTGACAACACATTTGTTAAATGTCTCGATGGGATCGACACATGGCCCTGCCGTTGCTATGCCTAACTTTCATTGATTTCAATCATTTGTTTACATACAGCAACTACAGTTTGTGGGGGCAACTGCCAAATGTATACCACAGGATGAGGTGGCCGAGCGGTTAAGGCGATGGACTGCTAATCCATTGTGCTCTGCATGCATGGGTTCGAATCCCATCCTCATCGAGCAACCAAAGAAATCAGTAATTTTTATGGCACTCTAAGATTTTGACTTACGCAAACATTGGTAAGATGGCCGACTGCCACCGCAAGAACACAGAACGTGGTATCTGAGTGCTTAAGGCAATGAACTACATGTGTAGATTGGAAAACCAACCTCTTCGCAAATGTTTTTTTTAATTTCTTCTCTTGTATAGCCCCACATGAATATAGAATCCCTGCGCACTCCTAGAGCGACTGATAAGATTCAGGTATTGAAGAATAGCTTTACCACGGGCAACCTCAATGGTGGGATTTGAACCGACACCTCCACACACTTAATCAAGCAGTTTAGACCACTCATTCTGACAACACATTTGTTAAATGTCTCGATGGGATCGACACATGGCCCTGCCATTGCTATGCCTAACTTTCATTGATTTCAATCATTGTTTTACATACAGCAACTACAGTTTGTGGGGGCAACTGCCACTTGTATACCACCGGATGAGGTGGCCGAGTGGTTAAGGCGATGCACTGCTAATACATTGTGCTCTGCATGCATGGGTTCGAATCCCATCCTCATCGAGCAACCCAAAAAAGCAACACTTTCTTAAGGCACTTCAAGATTTTGACTTTCGCAAACATTGGTAAGATGGCCGACTGCCACCGCAACAGCAAAGAACTTGGTATCTGAGTGGTGAAGGCGATGAACTACTTGTGTAGATTGGAAAACCAACCTCTTCGCAAAGTTTTTTTATTTCTTCTCTTGCATGGCCTCACATGAATATAAAATCCCTGCACACTCCTACAGCGACTGATAAGATTCAGGTATTGAAGAATAGCTTTACCACGGGCAACCTCAACGGTGGGATTTAAACCGACACCTCCGCACACTTAATCAAGCACTTTAGACCACTCAGCCTGACAACACATTTGTTAAATGTCTCGATGGGATTGACACATGGCCCTGCCGTTGCTATGCCTAACTTTCATTGATTTCAATCATGGTTTACATACAGCAACTACAGTTTGTGGGGGCAACTGCCACTTGTATACCGCTGGATGAGGTGGCCGAGTGGTTAAGGCGATGCACTGCTAATCCATTGTGCTCTGCATGCATGGGTTTGAATCCCATTCTCATCGAGCAACCCAAAAAATCAGCACTTTCTTAACCTGTTAGGGTATAAGGGGCAGTATTTTCACGGCTGGATAAAAAAATGTACCCGATTTAATCTGGTTACTAATCCTACCCAGTAACTACAATATGCATATACTTATTATATATGGATAGAAAACACCCAAAAGTTTCTAAAACTGTTTGAATGGTGTCTGTGAGTATAACATAACTCATTTGGCAGGCAAAACCCTGAGACAGATTCTGACAGGAAGTGGATACCTGATGTGTTGAATTGACTTTAAGCCTATTCCATTGAAAAAAAAAGGGGCTGAGGAATGTTTTGGCACTTCCTATTGCTTCCACAAGATGTCCCCAGCCTTTACAAAGTGTTTTGAGTCTTCTACAGTGAGATCTGACCGAAGAAGAGCCTTGGAACGGTGATGGCCCATTAGACACCTGGCGCTCGAGTTCATGTTGGGTACTCTCATTCCGAAACGTTTTAAAAGAGAACCCAATGGTCCGCCTTGAATTTTATTCATGTTCTGGTTAAAAAAGGCCCTAATGATTTATGCGATACAACGTTTGACATGTTTGAACGAACGTAAATATATTTTTTCCGTTCGTGAAGTGAAGTGAAGTCCGGCTGGCTTAGATCATGTGCTAACAACACGGAGCTTTTTGGACATAAATGATGAGCTTTTTTGAACAAAACTACATTCGTTATGGACCTGGGATTCTTTGGAAGTGACATCAGATGAAGAGAATCAAAGGTAATGGATTATTTACATAGTATTTTCGATTTTAGATCTCTCCAACATGGCAGTTAGTCTGTATCGCAATGCGTATTTTTCTGGGCGCAGTGCTCAGATTATTGCAAAGTGTGATTTCCCAGTAAGGTTAATTTTAAATCTGGCAAGTCGATTGCGTTCAAGAGATGTAAATCTATAATTCTTTGAATGACAATATAATATTTTACCAATGTTTTCTAATATTAATTCATTATTTTGTTGTCATGACTTGACTGTCGGTATTGGAGGGAAACGATTACCTGAACATCAACGCCATAGTAAAACGCTGTTTTTAGATATAAATATGAACTTGATAGAACTAAAAATGCATGCATTGTCTAACATAATGTCCTAGGAGTGTCATCTGATGGAGATTGTAAAAGGTTAGTGCATAATTTTAGCTGATTTTATGGTTTTGGTGACGCCTGTCTTTGAATAGACAATACATTACACACAGCTATTGTCAATGTACTCTCCTAACATAACCTACCTTTATGCTTTCCCCGTAAAACCTTTTTGAAATCGGACAACGTGGTTAGATTAAGGAGATGTTTATCTTTCAAAGTGTGTAAGTTAGTTGTATGTTTGAGAAATTTGAATTTTGACATTTATTTGGTTTCAAAATTGCCGCTCTTGAAATGCACCTGCTGTTGATAGGGTGCGCCACGGGTGGCACGCTAACGTCCCACATAGCCCCAAGAAGTTTTAAGGCACTGCAAGATTTTGACTTTCGCAAACATTGGTAAGATGGCCGACTGCCACCGCAACAGCACAGAACTTGGTATCTGAGTGGTGAAGGCGATCAACTACATGTGTAGATTGGAAAACCAACCTCTTCGCAAATGTTTTTTTTATTTCTTCTCTTGCATAGCCCCACATGAATATAGAATCCCTGCACACTCCTAGAGCGACTGATAAGATTCAGGTATTGAAGAATAGCATTACCACGGGCAACCTCAACGGTGGGATTTGAACCGACACCTCCACACACTTAATCAAGCACTTTAGACCACTCAGCCTGACAACACATTTGTTAAATGTCTCGATGGGATCAACACATGGCCCTGCCGTTGCTATGCCTAACTTTCATTGATTTCAATCATTGGTTTACATGCAGCAACTACAGTTTGTGGGGGCAACTGCCACTTCTATAGCAACGGATGAGGTGGGCGAGTGGTTAAGGCGACGGACTGCTAATCAATTGTGCTCTGCATGCATGGGTTTGAATCCCATCCTCATCGAGCAACCAAAAAAATCAGTACTTTTTATGGCACTCTAAGATTTTGACTTTCGCAAAGATTGGTAAGATGGCCGACTGCCACCGCAACAGCACAGAACTTGGTATCTGAGTGGTGAAGGTGATCAACTACATGTGTAGATTGGAAAACCTACCTCTTCGCAAATGTTTTTTTTATTTCTTCTCTTGCATAGCCCCACATGAATATAGAATCCCTGCACACTCCTACAGCGACTGATAAGTTTCAGGTATTGAAGAATAGCTTTACCAAGGGCAACCTCAATGGTGGGATTTGAACCGACACCTCCACACACTTAATCAAGCACTTTAGACCACTCAGCCTGACAACACATTTGTTAAATGTCTCGATGGGATCGACACATGGCCCTGCCGTTGCTATGCCTAACTTTCATTGATTTCAATCATGGGTTTACATACAGCAACTACAGTTTGTGGGGGCAACTGCCACTTGTAAACCAATGGATGAGGTGGCCGAGTGGTTAAGGCGAAGGACTGCTAATTCATTGTGCTCTGCATGCATGGGTTTAAATCCCATCCTCATCGAGCAACCAAAAAATCTGTACTTTTTATGGCACTCTAAGATTTTGACTTACGCAAACATTGGTAAGATGGCCGACTGCCACCGCAAGAGCACAGAACTTGGTATCTGAGTGCTTAAGGCAATGAACTACATGTGTAGATTGGAAAACCAACCTCTTCGCAAATGTTTTTTTTATTTCTTCTCTTGTATAGCCCCACATGAATATAGAATCCCTGCACACTCCTAGAGCGACTGATAAGATTCAGGTATTGAAGAATAGCTTTACCACGGGCAACCTCAACGGTGGGATTTGAACCGACACCTCCACACACTTAATCAAGCAGTTTAGACCACTAATTCTGACAACACATTTGTTAAATGTCTCGATGGGATCGACACATGGCCCTGCCGTTGCTATGCCTAACTTTCATTGATTTCAATCATGGGTTTACATGCAGCAACTACAGTTTGTGGGGGCAACTGCCACTTGTATACCAACGGAAGAGGTTGCAGAGTGGTTAAGGCGATGGACTGCTAATCCATTGTGCTCTGCATGCATGGGTTCGAATCCCATCCTCATCGAGCAACCTGAAAAATCAGTAATTTTTATGGCACTGCAAGATTTTGACTTTCGCAAAGATTGGTAAGATGGCCGACTGCCACCGCAACAGCACAGAACTTGGTATCTGAGTGGTGAAGGCGATGAACTACATGTGTAGATTGGAAAACCAACGTCTTCGCAAAGTTTTTTTTATTTCTTCTCTTGCATGTCCCCACATGAATATAGAATCCCTGCACACTCCTACAGCGACTGATAAGTTTCAGGTATTGAAGAATTGGTTTACTACGGGCAACCTCAACGGTGGGATTTGAACCGACACCTCCACACACTTAATCAAGCACTTTAGACCACTCAGCCTGACAACACATTTGTTAAATGTCTCGATGGGATCGACACATGGCCCTTCCGTTGCTATGCCTAACTTTCATTGATTTCAATCATGGGTTTACATACAGCAACTACAGTTTGTGGGGGCCACTGCCACTTGTATACCAACGGATGAGGTGGCCGAGTGGTTAAGGTGATGGACTGCTAATCCATTGTGCTCTGCATTAATGGGTTCGAATCCCATCCTCATCGAGCAACCCAAAAAATCAGTACTTTCTAAAGGCACTGCAAGATTTTGACTTTCGCAAACATTGGTAAGATGGCCGACTGCCACTGCAACAGCAAAGAACTTGGTATCTGAGTGGTGAAGGCGATGAACTACATGTGTAGATTGAAAAACCAACCTCTTCGCAAAGTTTTTTTTATTTCTTCTCTTGCATGGCCCCACATGAATATAGAATCCCTGCACACTCCTACAGCGACTGATAAGTTTCAGGTATTGAAGAATTGGTTTACCAAGGGCAACCTCAACGGTGGGATTTGAACCGACACCTCCACACACTTAATCAAGCACTTTAGACCACTCAGCCTGACAACACATTTGTTAAATGTCTCGATGGGATCGACACATGGCCCTGCCGTTGCTATGCCTAACTTTCATTGATTTCAATCATTGGTTTACATGCAGCAACTACAGTTTGTGGGGGCAACTGCCACTTGTATACCAACGGATGAGGTGGCCGAGTGGTTAAGGTGATGGACTGCTAATCCATTGTGCTCTGCGTGCATGGGTTCGAATCCCATCCTCATCGAGCAACCCAAAAAATCAGTACTTTGTTAAAGCACCGAAAGATTTTGACTTTCGCAAAGATTGGTAAGATGGCCGACTGCCACCGCAACAGCACAGAACTTGGTATCTGAGTGGTGAAGGCGATGAACTACATGTGTAGATTGGAAAACCAACCTCTTCTTAAATGTTTTTTTATTTCTTCTCTTGCATGGCCCCATTTGAATATTGAATCCCTGCACACTCCTAGAGCAACTGATAAGATTCAGGTATTGAAGAATAGCTTTACCACGGGCAACCTCAACGGTGGGATTTGAACCGACACCTCCACACACTTAATCAAGCAGTTTAGACCACTAATTCTGACAACACATTTGTTAAATGTCTCGATGGGATCGACACATGGCCCTGCCGTTGCTATGCCTAACTTTCATTGATTTCAATCATGGGTTTACATGCAGCAACTACAGTTTGTGGGGGCAACTGCCACTTGTATACCAACGGAAGAGGTTGCAGAGTGGTTAAGGCGATGGACTGCTAATCCATTGTGCTCTGCATGCATGGGTTCGAATCCCATCCTCATCGAGCAACCTGAAAAATCAGTAATTTTTATGGCACTGCAAGATTTTGACTTTCGCAAAGATTGGTAAGATGGCCGACTGCCACCGCAACAGCACAGAACTTGGTATCTGAGTGGTGAAGGCGATGAACTACATGGGTAGATTGGAAAACCAACCTCTTCGCAAATGTTTTTTTAATTTCTTCTCTTGCATAGCCCCACATGAATATAGAATCCCTGCACACTCCTAGAGCAACTGATAAGATTCAGATATTGAAGAATAGCTTTACCACGGGCAACCTCAACGGTGGGATTTGAACCGACACCTCCACACACTTAATCAAGCACTTTAGACCACTCAGCCTGACAACACATTTGTTAAATGTCTCGATGGGATCGACACATGGCCCTGCCGTTGCTATGCCAAACTTTCATTGATTTCAATCATTGGTTTACATGCAGCAACTACAGTTTGTGGGGGCAACTGCCACTTGTATACCAACGGATGAGGTGGCCGAGTGGTTAAGGTGATGGACTGCTAATCCATTGTGCTCTGCATGCATGGGTTTGAATCCCATACTCATCGAGCAACTAAAAAAATCAGTACTTTTTATGGCACTCTAAGATTTTGACTTACCCAAACATTGGTAAGATGGCCGACTGCCACCGCAACAGCACAGAACTTGGTATCTGAGTGGTGAAGGCGATGAACTACATGTGTAGATTGGAAAACCAACGTCTTCGCAAAGTTTTTTTTATTTCTTCTCTTGCATGTCCCCACATGAATATAGAATCCCTGCACACTCCTACAGCGACTGATAAGTTTCAGGTATTGAAGAATTGGTTTACTACGGGCAACCTCAACGGTGGGATTTGAACCGACACCTCCACACACTTAATCAAGCACTTTAGACCACTCAGCCTGACAACACATTTGTTAAATGTCTCGATGGGATCGACACATGGCCCTTCCGTTGCTATGCCTAACTTTCATTGATTTCAATCATGGGTTTACATACAGCAACTACAGTTTGTGGGGGCCACTGCCACTTGTATACCAACGGATGAGGTGGCCGAGTGGTTAAGGTGATGGACTGCTAATCCATTGTGCTCTGCATTAATGGGTTTGAATCCCATCCTCATCGAGCAACTCAAAAAATCAGTACTTTCTAAAGGCACTGCAAGATTTTGACTTTCGCAAACATTGGTAAGATGGCCGACTGCCACTGCAACAGCAAAGAACTTGGTATCTGAGTGGTGAAGGCGATGAACTACATGTGTAGATTGAAAAACCAACCTCTTCGCAAAGTTTTTTTTATTTCTTCTCTTGCATGGCCCCACATGAATATAGAATCCCTGCACACTCCTACAGCGACTGATAAGTTTCAGGTATTGAAGAATTGGTTTACCAAGGGCAACCTCAACGGTGGGATTTGAACCGACACCTCCACACACTTAATCAAGCACTTTAGACCACTCAGCCTGACAACACATTTGTTAAATGTCTCGATGGGATCGACACATGGCCCTGCCGTTGCTATGCCTAACTTTCATTGATTTCAATCATTGGTTTACATGCAGCAACTACAGTTTGTGGGGGCAACTGCCACTTGTATACCAACGGATGAGGTGGCCGAGTGGTTAAGGTGATGGACTGCTAATCCATTGTGCTCTGCATGCATGGGTTCGAATCCCATCCTCATCGAGCAACCCAAAAAATCAGTACTTTGTTAAAGCACCGAAAGATTTTGACTTTCGCAAAGATTGGTAAGATGGCCGACTGCCACCGCAACAGCACAGAACTTGGTATCTGAGTGGTGAAGGCGATGAACTACATGTGTAGATTGGAAAACCAACCTCTTCTTAAATGTTTTTTTATTTCTTCTCTTGCATGGCCCCATTTGAATATTGAATCCCTGCACACTCCTAGAGCGACTGAGAAGATTCAGGTATTGAAGAATAGCATTACCACGGGCAACCTCAACGGT
Organism: Salmo trutta; assembly: GCF_901001165.1. Lineage (NCBI taxonomy): Eukaryota > Metazoa > Chordata > Actinopteri > Salmoniformes > Salmonidae > Salmo > Salmo trutta. The sequence goes on from NC_042975.1 coordinate 55,984,657, forward strand.
GGGATTTGAACCGACACCTCCACACACTTAATCAAGCACTTTAGACCACTCAGCCTGACAACACATTTGTTAAATGTCTCGATGGGATCGACACATAGCCCTGCCGTTGCTATGCCTAACTTTCATTGATTTCAATCATTGGTTTACATGCAGCAACTACAGTTTGTGGGGGCAACTGCCACTTGTATACCTACGGATGAGGTGGCCGAGTGGTTAAGGGACGGACTGCTAGTCAATTGTGCTCTGCATGCATGGGTTTGAATCCCATCCTCATCGATCAACCAAAAAAATCTGTACTTTTTATGGCACTCTAAGATTTTGACTTACGCAAACATTGTTAAGATGGCCGACTGCCACCGCAAGAGCACAGAACATGGTATCTGAGTGGTGAAGGCGATGAACTACATGGGTAGATTGGAAAACCAACCTCTTCGTAAATGTTTTTTTAATTTCTTCTCTTGCATAGCCCCACATGAATATAGAATCCCTGCACACTCCTAGATCAACTGATAAGATTCAGGTATTGAAGAATAGCTTTACCACGGTCAACCTCAACGGTGGGATTTGAACCGACACCTCCACACACTTAATCAAGAACTTTAGACCACTCAGCCTGACAACACATTTGTTAAATGTCTCGATGGGATCGACACATGGCCCTGCCGTTGCTATGCCTAACTTTCTTTGATTTCAATCATGGGTTTACATACAGCAACTACAGTTTGTGGGGGCCACTGCCACTTGTATACCAACGGATGAGGTGGCCGAGTGGTTAAGGTGATGGACTGCTAATCCATTGTCCTCTGCATGCATGGGTTCGAATCCCATCCTCATTTAGCAACCCAAAAAATCAGTACTTTCTTAAAGCACTTCAAGATTTTGACTTTCGCAAAGATTGGTAAGATGGCCGACTGCCACTGCAAGAGCACAGAACTTGGTATCTGAGTGGTGAAGGCGATGAACTACATGGGTAGATTGGAAAACCAACCTCTTCGTAAATGTTTTTTTAATTTCTTCTCTTGCATAGCCCCACATGAATATAGAATCCCTGCACACTCCTAGATCAACTGATAAGATTCAGGTATTGAAGAATAGCTTTACCACGGTCAACCTCAACGGTGGGATTTGAACCGACACCTCCACACACTTAATCAAGAACTTTAGACCACTCAGCCTGACAACACATTTGTTAAATGTCTCGATGGGATCGACACATGGCCCTGCCGTTGCTATGCATAACTTTCTTTGATTTCAATCATGGGTTTACATACAGCAACTACAGTTTGTGGGGGCCACTGCCACTTGTATACCAACGGATGAGGTGGCCGAGTGGTTAAGGTGATGGACTGCTAATCCATTGTACTCTGCATGCATGGGTTCGAATCCCATCCTCATTTAGCAACCCAAAAAATCAGTACTTTCTTAAAGCACTGCAAGATTTTGACTTTCGCAAAGATTGGTAAGATGGCCGACTGCCACTGCAAGAGCACAGAACTTGGTATCTGAGTGGTGAAGGCGATGAACTACATGGGTAGATTGGAAAACCAACCTCTTCGTAAATGTTTTTTTAATTTCTTCTCTTGCATAGCCCCACATGAATATAGAATCCCTGCACACTCCTAGAGCAACTGATAAGATTCAGGTATTGAAGAATAGCTTTACCACGGTCAACCTCAACGGTGGGATTTGAACCGACACCTCCACACACTTAATCAAGCACTTTAGACCACTCAGCCTGACAACACATTTGTTAAATGTCTCGATGGGATCGACACATAGCCCTGCCGTTGCTATGCCTAACTTTCATTGATTTCAATCATTGGTTTACATGCAGCAACTACAGTTTGTGGGGGCAACTGCCACTTGTATACCTACGGATGAGGTGGCCGAGTGTTTAAGGGACGGACTGCTAATCAATTGTGCTCTGCATGCATGGGTTTGAATCCCATCCTCATCGATCAACCACAAAAATCAGTACTTTTTATGGCACTCTAAGATTTTGACTTACGCAAACATTGTTAAGATGGCCGACTGCCACCGCAAGAGCACAGAACTTGGTATCTGAGTGGTGAAGGCGATGAACTACATGGGTAGATTGGAAAACCAACCTCTTCGTAAATGTTTTTTTAATTTCTTCTCTTGCATAGCCCCACATGAATATAGAATCCCTGCACACTCCTAGATCAACTGATAAGATTCAGGTATTGAAGAATAGCTTTACCACGGTCAACCTCAACGGTGGGATTTGAACCAACACCTCCACACACTTAATCAAAGCAGTTTAGACCACTCATTCTGACAACACATTTGTTAAATGTCTCGATGGGATCGACACATGGCCCTGCCGTTGCTATGCCTAACTTTCATTGATTTTAATCATGGGTTTACATACAGCAACTACAGTTTGTGGGGGCAACTGCCACTTGTATACCACCGGATGAGGTGGCCGAGTGGTTAAGGCGATGGACTGCTAATCCATTGTGCTCTGCATGCATGGGTTCAAATCCAATCCTCATCGAGCAACCAAAAATATCAGTATTTTCTTAAGGCACTTCAAGATTTTGACTTTCGCAAAGATTGGTAAGTTGGCCGACTGCCACCGCAAAAGCACAGAACTTGGTATCTGAGTGGTGAAGGCGATGAACTACATGTGTAGATTGGAAAACCAACCTCTTCGCAACGTTTTTTTATTTCTTCTCTTGCATGGCCCCACATGAATATAGAATCCCTGCACACTCCTACAGCGACTGATAAGTTTCAGGTATTGAAGAATAGCTTTACCAAGGGCAACCTCAATAGTGGGATTTGAACCGACACCTCCACACACTTAATCAAGCACTTTAAACCCCTCAGCCTGTCAACACATTTGTTAAATGTCTCGATGGGATCGACACATGGCCCTGCAATTGCTATGCCTAACTTTCATTGATTTTAATCATGGGTTTACATACAGCAACTACAGTTTGTGGTGGCAACTGCCACTTGTATACTTAAGGATGAGGTGGCAGAGTGGTTAAGGCGATGGACTGCTAATCCATTGTGCTCTGCATGCATAGGTTCGAGTCCCATCCTCATCGAGCAACCCAAAATATCAGTACTTTTTTATGGCACTGTAAGATTTTGACTTTCGCAAACATTGGTAAGATGGCCGACTGCCACTGCAACAGCACAGATCTTGGTATCTGAGCGGTGAAGGCGATGAACTACATGTGTAGATTGGAAAACCAACCTCTTCGCAAAGTTTTTTTTATTTCTTCTCTTGCATGGCCCCACATGAATATAGAATCCCTGCACACTCCTACAGCGACTGATAAGTTTCAGGTATTGAAGAATTGGTTTACCAAGGGCAACCTCAACGGTGGGATTTGAACTGACACCTCCACACACTTAATCAAGCACTTTAGACCACTCAGCCTGACAACACATTTGTTAAATGTCTCGATGGGATCGACACATGGCCCTGCAGTTGCTATGCCTAACTTTCATTGATTTCAATCATTGGTTTACATGCAGCAACTACAGTTTGTGGGGGCAACTGCCACTTGTATACCAATGGATGAGGTGGCCGAGTGGTTAAGGTGATGGACTGCTAATCCATTGTGCTCTGCATGCATGAGTTCGAATCCCATCCTCATCAAGCAAACCAAAAAATCAGTACTTTGTTAAACCACTGCAAGATTTTGACTTTCGCAAAGATTGGTAAGATGGCCGACTGCCACTGCAAGAGCACAGAACTTGGTATCTGAGTGGTGAAGGCGATGAACTACATGGGTAGATTGGAAAACCAACCTCTTCGTAAACGTTTTTTAAATTTCTTCTCTTGCATAGCCCCACATGAATATAGAATCCCTGCACACTCCTAGAGCAACTGATAAGATTCAGGTATTGAAGAATAGCTTTACCACGGTCAACCTCAACGGTGGGATTTGAACCGACACCTCCACACACTTAATCAAAAACTTTAGACCACTCAGCCTGACAACACATTTGTTAAATGTCTCGATGGGATCGACACATGGCCCTGCCGTTGCTATGCCTAACTTTCATTGATTTCAATCATGGGTTTACATACAGCAACTACAGTTTGTGGGGGCAACTGCCACTTGTAAACCAAAGGATGAGGTGGCCGAGTGGTTAAGGCGATGGCTTGCAAGCCACTGTGCTCTGCATGCATGGGTTCGAATCCCATCCTCCTCGAGCAACCCAAAAAATCAGTACTTTCTAAAGCCACTGTAAGATTTTGACTTTCGCAAAGATTGGTAAGATGGCCGACTGCCACCGCAACAGCACAGAACTTGGTATCTGAGTGGTGAAGGCGATGAACTACATGTGTAGATTGAAAAACCAACCTCTTCGCAAAGTTTTTTTTATTTCTTCTCTTGCATGGCCCCACATGAATATAGAATCCCTGAACACTCCTACAGCGACTGATAAGTTTCAGGTATTGAAGAATTGGTTTACCAAGGGCAACCTCAATGGTGGGATTTGAACCGACACCTCCACACACTTAATCAAGCACTTTAGACCACTCAGCCTGACAACACATTTGTTAAATGTCTCGATGGGATCGACACATGGGCCTGCCGTTGCTATGCCTAACTTTCATTGATTTCAATCATGGGTTTACATACAGCAACTACAGTTTGTGCGGGCAACTGCCACTTGTATACCACCGGATGAGGTGGCCGAGTGGTTAAGGCGATGGACTGCTAATCCTTGTGCTCTGCATGCATGGGTTCGAATCCCATCCTCCTCGAGCAACACAAAAAATCAGTACTTTCTAAAGGCACTGTAAGATTTTGACTTTCGCAAAGATTGGTAAGATGGCCGACTGCCACCGCAACAGCACAGAACTTGGTATCTGAGTGGTGAAGGCGATGAACTACATGGGTAGATTGGAAAACCAACCTCTTCGCAAATGTTTTTTTAATTTCTTCTCTTGCATAGCCCCACATGAATGTAGAATCCCTGCACACTCCTAGAGCAACTGATAAGATTCAGGTATTGAAGAAAAGCTTTACCACGGGCAACCTCAACGGTGGGATTTGAACCGACACCTCCACACACTTAATCAAGAACTTTAGACCACTCAGCCTGACAACACATTTGTTAAATGTCTCGATGGGATCGACACATGGCCCTGCCGTTGCTATGCCTAACTTTCATTGATTTCAATCATTGGTTTACATGCAGCAACTACAGTTTGTGGGGGCAACTGCCACTTGTATACCAACGGATGAGGTGGCCGAGTGGTTAAGGCGATGGACTGCTAATTCATTGTGCTCTGCATGCATTGGTTTGAATCCCATCCTCATCGAGCAACCCAAAAAATCAGTACTTTTTTCTGGCACTGTAAGATTTTGACTTTCGCAAAGATTGGTAAGATGGCCGACTGCCACCGCAACAGCACAGAACTTGGTATCTGAGTGGTGAAGGCAATGAACTACATGTGTAGATTGGAAAACCAACCTCTTCGCAATTTTTTTTTATTTCTTCTCTTGCATGGCCCCAAATGAATATGGAATCACTGCACAATCCTAGAGCGACTGATAAGATTCAGGTATTGAAGAATAGCTTTACCAAGGGCAACCTCAATGGTGCGATTTGAACCGACACCTCCACACACTTAATGAAGCACTTTAGACCACTCAGCCTGACAACACATTTGTTAAACGTCTCGATGGGATCGACACATGGCCCTGCCGTTGCTATGCCTAACTTTTATTGATTTCAATCATGGGTTTACATACAGCAACTACAGTTTGTGGGGGCAACTGCCACTCGCATACAAATGGATGAGGTGGCCGAGTGTTAAAGGCGATGCACTGCTAATCCATTGTGCTCTGCATGAATGGGTTTGAATCCCATCCTCATCGAGCACCCAAACAAAGCTGCACTTTCTTATTGCACTGTAAGATTTTGACTTACGCCGACTGCCACCGCAATAGCACAGAACTTGGTATCTGAGTGGTGAAGGCGATGAACTACATGTGTAGATTGGAAAACCAACCTCTTCGCAAATTTTTAAACATTTCTTCTCTTGCATGGCCCCACATAAATATAGAATCCCTGCACACTCCTAGAGCGACTGATAAGATTCAGGTATTGAAGAATAGCTTTACCAAGGGCAACCTCAATGGTGGGATTTGAACCGACACCTCCACACACTTAATGAAGCACTTTAGACCACTCAGCCTGACAACACATTTGTTAAATGTCTCGATGGGATCGACACATGGCCCTGTCGTTGCTATGCCTAACTTTTATTGATTTCAATCATGGGTTTACATGCAGCAACTACAGTTTGTGGGGGCAACTGCCACTTGTGTACCAATGGATGAGGTGGTCGACTGGTTAAGGCGTTGGACTGCTAATCCATTGTGCTCTACATGCATGGGTTCAAATCGCAACCAAAAAAATCAGCACTTTTTTACGGCACTGGAAGATTTTGACTTACACAAACATTGGTAAGATGGCCGACTGCCACCTCAAGAGCACAGAACTCGGTATCTGAGTGGTGAAGGCAATGAACTACATGTGTGGATTGGAAAACCAACATCTTTGCAAAACAGTTGTTATTTCTTCTCTTGCATGGCCCCACATGAATATAGAATCCCTGCACAATCCTAGAGCGACTGATAAGATTCAGGTATTGAAGAATAGCTATTTTAAGAGCAACCTCAATGGTGGGATTTGAGCCGACACCTCCACATACTTAATCAAGCACTTTAGACCACTCAGCCTGACAAAACATTTGTTAAATGTCTCAATGGGATCGACACATGGCCCTGTCATTGCTATGTCTAAATTTCATTGATTCCAATCATGGGATAACAAACAGCAACTACAGTTTGTGTGGTTAACTGGCATTTGTAAACTAGTGGATGAGGTGGCCGAGTGGCTAAGGCGATGAACTACTCTGCATGCTCTCCATGCACGGGTTTGAATCCCATCCTCATCGAGCACCCATCAAAATCTGTACTTTTTTTTTATTGCACTTGAAGATTTTGACTTTCGCAAACATTGGTAAGATGGCCGACTGCCACCGCAAGAGCACATAACTTGGTATCTGAGTCGTGAAGGCGATGAACTAAACGTGTAGATTGGAGAACCAACCTCTTCGTACATTTTTTTGTATTTCTTCTCTTGCATGGCCCCACATGAATATAGAATGGTGTTCCAGGTCGCGGAGTGGAGTTCCAGGTCGTGGAGTTCCAGGTCATGGTGTTCCAGGTCTCCGGCAGCCTCTGGAAGTGCCGGTCTGCGGCCAACAAGGCAGAGTTCATCTCAGCCTATGCTACCCTCCAGTCCCTCGACTTCTTGGCGCTGACGGAAACATGGATTACCACAGAAAACACTGCTACTCCTACCGCTCTCTCCTCGTCTGACCACGTTTTCTCGCATACCCCGAGAGCATCTGGTCAGCGGGGTGGCGGGACTGGAATCCTCATCTCTCCCAAGTGGACATTCTCTCTTTCTCCCCTGACCCATCTGTCTATCTCCTCCTTTGAATTCCATGCTGTCACAATCACTAGCCCATTCAAGCATAACATCCTTATCATTTATCGCCCTCCAGGTTCCCTTGGAGAGTTCATCAATGAGCTTGACGCCTTGATAAGTTCCTTTCCTGAGGATGGCTCACCCCTCACAATTCTGGGTGACTAACAGGGAAAACTGGTGAATTGCAAAACGCTTCATCTCCTGGCACTATCATCCCTCCTTGTCTCAACTGCTCAAAAACAGGCATAATGCCTTTTATTGCCTCAGGTTTCATGGGATATTGCTTCTGATATGGTCGGAAATTAGATTTTGGTACTACTTGTATGGGGACTACTCCTTTAATAATTAATCCTACATCTGCTGGACCTTGTGCCCATAAATATTCAGGAACTTGTCTTATTTCCTCCTCTTGTCCCTCAGTCAGCAGATACATCTTTTCTCATTTCCCCCCATGGTCGCTCAAATGTACCCCAGGAATACTATTGGTTCTCCAATTCAGCTTCCTACGGTAAAGATCAGTGGAGGGACTGTGCTGGTCTCCCCCTGTCACATCAATCCAATCTGTAATTCTCTTTCCTTTAGACACCCACTCTCCCATGTCCTCCCACCCCTCTGAAGGCTCTTTGGCGAGAGATACATGCGCACTCCCCCTCTCCCTGAACAGCTTCTTAGTCTGAGGCAACAATTCTACTTCGACTGCAGCGTGTGTACTGTCATAGTGAAACCACTTCAAACCAATAGTTCTTTCTGCTGTTTTAAACAAAACTTCCTCATAGGCTGGGTCTGGACCTGGGTGTTTGTTATACCAGAGAGTGCAGTGTAAATCATCGGGGGACATCTTAGTGTGTCCTGGTACTACATCATCAGCGAGTTCCATCAAAGTTTTAGGAATATCGGTCAGCCCCCCTCTCAGTAAATCTTGACTGTACCAATAACAAGGTTCCCCATGCCCACAGACAACCATATTATCTCTGACTATGTATGCTTTCATTCCCCTCTCCGTGGGAGTAACTGCCACATTCAGTTTAGTCATTACATCCCTACCTAACAGGTTAACTGGGCATAGTTTAGATATCAGTACTGGAACAGTAGCTTCTCCCCCTGACGATTCATGTTTCAGTATTACCGGAGAGGATAGCCGTTCCATGAATTTATGTCCTGATGCCGACCGTACTATGATCTTTTCCCCATTACTCTGTATCCCGGGGGGAGCATCGTCTCCACAGATTGCTGTACGACACGCCCCAGTGTCACAGAGGAATTTAATTTTCTTTCCCATTACTGTTAAAGTCAAATAGGGTTTCTGTTCCAGTTGCAATGCCAAATCAATAGTTGCCAATTCAAAAACTTCACAATTTGGTTCCTGCATCCCCTCCTCCGTCTCGCTACCACTACCCTCTGCCCATCTTCCTCCTCTGAATCAGGCTGTGGGTGCCTGTTTCTCTTGTCTCGGCTCCTATCCCTGTGCCCCCACCTATCCCTTCTATCTTTCTTGTTCTGACAATCTCGGCTCGCGTGACCTGTTCTGTTACAATATTTACACGGTGCCTCACAGTCCCTTGCGAAGTGTCCACTCTGGTTACAATTGTAACATTTATAGTCATCTCTACAGTTATCTCTATCTGACCCTTTTTTACCTTCCCTGTTAGAGTTCCCTCTTTTTCTGTCAGGACCGGCTAACGGTACTGGCTAACGGTCTCACTATCTCCCTGCCTGCATTCAGAAACCTTAGAGAAGTCTGCATGTCGGTGGTAATAGTCCCTCAAATTATTACACAGTTCTGTAACTTTGATTACATAATCCCCATCTGCAGCCCATGGTAATACAATCAAATTGTTATGTCCTGGCACCCATTGTCCCCGAACCGCTGCCCGATCTTTCCCCACCAACTGCCTGACTGCTCTCTCCACTTCCCCAGTATTGAGCTTAAAACTGGCCGCTAAACCTTCCAGATCCCTTCTGAACCCTTCCATGCCTGTCTTGGGATGCACCATTCCTTCCACTGCTCTTTCTACATCCCTATGTGTCCATGCCCTGTACACTTCTAAAATGGATTCTTGTCCTGCGTCCCCAGCCCGTGGGTTAGGTAAAGCAATTAGAGGATATTGACTGTCTGTCCCCTCCTTCGCCTCTATCCATTCTGAATCATCTACACTTTCCTCTTGACTATCTCCCTCTGGACTGGTTATGGGAATCGAGTCTGCTGAGAGCTCTAGATCGTGCAACTCTGCGACCCCGCTCTCTTTCCTTTCACCTTTCTTGGCTTTCTCCCTTTCTCCAACTCTATCCACTTTCTCAATAAGGTTGCTAGATCCTGTCCTTCTCCCTGTTTCTCCTCCTCTCTACCTCCATCAGCCCCCTGAGGTCCCGCATATGGGGTAGGTAGCCGCGGAACGGGCGGCACCTGGTCGGGCTTCCTCTGTCTCACCACCACCACCTCGTCATCAGGATTCTCTCTCCATGCCTGGTCGGCCAGGGAGGGGTATAATTTGGGTACATGGGGTGCCTCCGGAGGGGCCGTGGGAGTTGCTATCTGTTCTTGGCTCCTTACTTCTAACTTCTTAATAACTTCCTTTTTCGTTTCCCCCTCTCCTCGCTTCCTCGCTTCGGCCAACCACACCCTCGCTGTCTCCAACCCCTCTACTCGCTGTTTGTCCACATTCTCTCCACATGCCTTATGAATCTGTCTTACTATTAGTCCCAACTTTTCTACATCCAATCTTCCATCAAATCCATACTTCTTTCTTCACTTTGGACCAAAGTAAATATTTATTTTATCTCTTAATTCCATGTATCTGTAACAACAGTTGTCATGGAGAGAAGACCAAGGCGCAGCAGGTATGTGAATACTCATCTTTTTATTACCAAAACAAAAGGAGTAGAGCATCCACAGGAACAACACAAAAGGGTGACACCAGTGACAGTTCTGCAGGCTATAAAAGCAGTGCAAAAAGCAACCACCCACAACCCCACAAGGCAAAGTAGGCACCTTATGTGTGACTCCCAATCAACCACAACCCTCTACAGCTGTGCTTGATTGGAAGTCACACGGCCAAAATCAATGAAACAATAACAAACACACACTCCCTTCTGCCACGTCCTGACCCAACTACCCCCTCTACTGGTCAGGACGTGACAGTACCCCCCCCCTCAAGGTGCAGACGCCGGGATGCACCTAAAAAAAAGGAAAACAAGAAAATCCCCAACAAAATTGAACACCTAAACAATAAGGGAGGGAAGGGAGGGTGGCTGCCGTCACCGACGGCACTGTGCTACACCCTCCCTCCCCAACCCACCTATCCTGGAGGTGGTTCAGGTGCAGGACGTGGACCTCGCTCCACCTTCGGCGTCGCCCACTTTGTTGGCGCCGATAGCTGCGCCGGGCAGACGGACCACTCGGGCTGACCCTGGCAGACGGACCACAATGGCTGGGTCGGAAGACATGCGGGCCACTCTGGCTGGGTCGGAAGGCATGCGGGCCACTCGGGCTGGGCCGGAAGGCATGCGGGCCACTCGGGCTGGGCCGGAAGGCATGCGGGCCACTCGGGCTGGGCCGGAAGGCAGGAGGGCCACTCGGGCTGGGCCGGAAGGCAGGAGGGCCACTCGGGCTGGGCCGGAGGGCAGGAGGGCCACTCGGGCTGGGCCGGAGGGCAGGAGGGCCACTCGGGCTGGGCCGGAGGGCAGGAGGGCCACTCGGGCTGGGCCGGAGGGCAGGAGGGCCACTCGGGCTGGACCGGAGGGCAGGAGGGCCACTCGGGCTGGGCCGGAGGGCAGGAGGGCCACTCTGGCAGAACAGGGCAGTCTGGCCACTCTGGCAGAACAGGGCAGTCTGGCCACTCTGGCAGAACAGGGCAGTCTGGCCACTCTGGCAGAACAGGGCAGTCTGGCCACTCTGGCCGATCCTGACAGGCCGGGCACCCTGGCAGATCAGGGCAGGCGGGCACCTCTGGCAGAACAGGGCAGTCTGGCCACTCCGGCAGTTCAGGGCAGTCTGGCCACTCCGGCAGTTCAGGGCAGTCTGGCCACTCCGGCAGTTCAGGGCAGTCTGGCCACTCCGGCAGTTCAGGGCAGTCTGGCCACTCCGGCAGTTCAGCGCAGTCTGGCCACTCCGGCAGTTCAGCGCAGTCTGACCTCTCTGGCGACTGTTGACTGGCGGGCAGCTCTGATGACTGTTGACTGGCGGGCAGCTCTGACGACTGTTGACTGGCGGACAGCTCTGACGACTGTTGACTGGCGGACAGCTCTGACGACTGTTGACTGGCGGACAGCTCTGACGACTGTTGACTGGCGGGCAGCTCTGGTGATGGTTGACTGGCGGGCAGCTCTGGTGACGGTTGACTGGCGGGCAGCTCTGGTGACTGTTGACTGGCGGGCAGCTCTGGTGACTGTTGACTGGCGAGGCTGGGCTGACGCACTAGACTCCTGATGCGTGGGGCTGGTATTGGACTCTCCAGCCTGGAGACACGCACCTCCATGCTAGTGCGTCTAGCGGGAAACACCGGACCGAAAGGGCGCACTGGCGGTCTTGAGTGCAGGGTTGACATCACCCCTTCCGGCTCGATGCTCCCCTTGCCCTGGCACCTGCGGGGCGCTGGTACTGGGCGAACTGGGCTGTGCGTCCGTATAGGCGAGATGGTGCGTACCACAGCGTAACATGGCGCCCTCCACCTCATACGCACCTCCCTGTAGTCACGGGTAGCTGGCTTACGGCTCTTCCCTGGCCTGGCCAAACTACCCGTGTGCCCCCCCCAAAAAAAATCTTGGGGTTGCCTCTCGGGTTTGAACGCTAGTCGTGTACCAGCAAAACATTCCCGTTGGTTCCTCTGTCCAGCTGCCTCCACTCTCCTGAGTGCCTCCACCTGTTCCCATGGGAGGCGATCCCTTCCGGCCAGGATCTCTTCCCAGGTGTAGGCTCCCTTGCCGTCCAGGACGTCCTCCCATGTCCATTCCTCCTTTTTTTTCTCCTTTGGCTTCCTCCTCTTCTGCTGCTTGGTCCTGGTTTGGTGGGTGGTTCTGTAACAACAGTTGTCATGGAGAGAAGACCAAGGCGCAGCAGGTATGTGAATACTCATCTTTTTATTACCAAAACAAAAGGAGTAGAGCATCCACAGGAACAACACAAAAGGGTGACACCAGTGACAGTTCTGCAGGCTATAAAAGCAGTGCAAAAAGCAACCACCCACAACCCCACAAGGCAAAGTAGGCACCTTATGTGTGACTCCCAATCAACCACAACCCTCTACAGCTGTGCTTGATTGGAAGTCACAAGGCCAAAATCAATGAAACAATAACAAACACACACTCCCTTCTGCCACGTCCTGACCCAACTACCCCCTCTACTGGTCAGGACGTGACAGTATCGCTCATTTCCCGTTAATTCCCCCACCTCCTTTGAGGATTTGCCACCCATGGTTATCCAATAACTATCGTTGTTATTATGCTTTTTCTCACAATCTGTGTGTACTTACTATTAATCTCTATGTGTGTGCTATTTACCGTAACCTAGAATTTTAGAATAATTATTTGTATGGATCCTGACATATTATTTATATCTCACACGTATACGACCATAAGTTATACTTGTTTCCCGGTCGTTTCTCGCGACTGAACAATATATCTATCTGTCACGCAACTAATTATCTTCTTATTCTCTGTGTGTGCTTTTAAAATTATAAGTCAATTTAAAACTTCTATGTGTATCACAATCAGTGTTTTTGTCACTCCTCTATCTATGTGTGTATGCTTCCTCCTTCCATAGAATAGTCAGACCAAGTTTTGCGCCCTGTTAGATCCCGACTAACCTCCCCACTAATATACTCTAGATCAGTTATCCGTTAGATCTCAGTACATTAGCCCGCCTAATGTATATTGACCAATTTAACTCTTAGGCCTCAACATTAGATAGTTTACATTGGTAGTGGCCACAGATACCTAGGGTCATTACGGACCCCCGCTACGTTGCCTAGGATGGCTCTATACCCAATTCCTCTCTTCCAATTGCATAGAATACTGCCTATATCAGGGTTCTCTAACCAATTTCCTAAAGACAGGTCACCAGGTTAGTATGCCCTACCGGGAACAGATATTTTGGCGTTTAACACCTAGACTGCACTAACTTCCTTCTCCACTCCATGCAATCATACAGGTATTATTCCCCAAATCCGCGTAAATAAAGATTTAGTGACCTTTGTCTTGTAGGCTGGGAAAAGCAATGTAGGTTGGATTCCGTCATCATCCCTGTTGACCGTAGATATTTACCGGCCTGTTATGGAACCCCAATTTCAGGGGACAGGTCTTTGATTCACAAGTCAATTACCCGCCTGTGCACGGTTTTCGGCGTGTTACCTTAGGAAGACAGGGACAGATTTTGGATCCGGCTCGGAGGACCAATTGTTACGCGAATTAAGTCATCAATGTTCTTAAACCGAACACACACACACACACACACACACAAAACTTACATCAGTAGAGAACTCCACCCAGCTTTAGGCGGCTGTATTTTTCCACAGTACCCAGACCACCTGTCTCCTTATCTTTTGCCAGCCTAACTGTTCCCAGGCCGTTGTTTCTCTCCCTAACTTAAGGAGGCCTCTTCTCCTGTTCCTTTCCCAAGGTCGTCTTATCAACTCTGCCTCCCTCGTTTTGAAGTGGTACCAGTGTCTTACTCACACACAGTATTGCAATATAGTTTTTAACCCATTATTATAGCCTTATTTCGAATACATTTCAACAGGTTATAAGGTTTCTGAGTGAAATCATTTAGTCAAACCTTTAATCATATAATTTCCATTACAGATGGAAATTTCTATCTTTTTGCTTTTCTAATAACCAATTTCAGTATTCATGCAAGTGACTGATTGAACGAATCCTCACTATCAGTATCTGCAATTTGGCAGTACGCCCAGATCCTTGTTTTGAGAATGAAAGATTTCTCAGTTTCAAGGTCTCAGCTTAGAGAGAAGAGGCCATGTGATGTATTGGTCAGTTACATGCATGACCCAGTGTTGGTCGGTCACATGTATGAATCAAACATTAATAATGAATTACTTATGAATGATGAATAAGCTAAATCATGCAAATATAACATGAGATACCTGATTGACATGTGTACTTGGTTGGTTGGAACCTCTCCAGCACGCTGATAATAAAGAATGATTAATTTATGATTGACTTCAAGTGTCCCTGTGTAGAATTTCTATGACAATCGCAAACAGTTTTAGAGACTGACGGGCAGGGTCTGGTAGTACTCCAGTCCCAGCAACATCAGACTGTTTTAGAGACTGACAGACAGGGTCTGGTCAAATCAAATCAAAGATTATTGGTCACATACACATGGTTAGCAGATGTTAATGCGAGTGTAGCAAAATGCTTGTGGTTCTGGTCCCAACAGTGCAGTATTATCTAACAAGTAATCTAACAATTCCACAACAACTACACAAATGTAAAGGGATGGAATAAGAATATGTACATATAAATATATGGATGAGCGATGGCAGAGCGGCATAGGCAAGCTGCAATAGATGGTATAAAATACCGTATATACATATGAGATGAGTAATGTAACATATGTAAATATTATTAAAGTGGCATTTTTTAAAGTGACTAGTGATCCATTTATTAAAGTGGCCAATGATTTGAGTCTATATGTAGGCAGCAGCCTCTCCGTGTTAGTGATGGCTGTTTAATAAATCTTCTTACGGCTATGCCCCTTTTTTCTCAATTTCCACCTGACTGACGTGCCCAAAGTAAACTGCCTGTTGCTCAGGCCCTGAAGCCAGGATATGCATATACTTACCATTGGAAATAAAACAATTTGAAGTTTGTAGAAATGTTAAAATAATGTAGGAGAATATAACACAATAGATATGGTAAGAGAAAATCCAAAGAAAAAACAACTGGATTTTTTTTGAGAGACCATGCTCCTACAATGGAATGTATAGCGGCATACTGAATTCTAGCTCTCAGGATGCAATTCCAATGGCTTCCACAGGGTGTCAGCAGTCTATGTTCAACGTTTCAGGCTTGTAACTTCCGAAACGTATAAGAAATATCAGTTTTAGTACAGGGACACAGTCTTGGAAATTAGTGTTTCGGCGCGCCATGAAGACAAGACGCACCTGCTAAAATCGGTTTCCAATTGAACATACTTCTTTCCATAAGAAATATTATAGTGATTACATTTTAGGGTATCTGAGGAGTAAATAGAAATGTATTTTGACTTGTTGAAACCAAGTGAATTTATGAAACCTGTGCAAGTGTAAATATATTTTGATGTGGGGTGCCATCCTCAAACAATCACATGGCATGCTTTCTCTGTAATAGCTACTGCAAATCAGACAGTGCAGTTAGATTAACAAGAATTTAAGCTTTCAACCGATATAAGACACTTGTATGTACCTAAACGTTTAATATACATAATTTTTATGATTATTTATTTGAATTGCGCGCCCTCCAGTTTCGCTAGCGGGACGCCTAATCCTAAGAAGTTTTAACCGTCTGATGGCCTTCAGATAAAAGTGATTTTTCAATGTGGATAAGGGCGTGCTCCCTTTGCTGTTTCCTGAAGTCCATAATCAGCTCCTTTGTTTGTTGCCATTGAGTGAGAGGTTATTTTCCTTGCACCACTCTCCCAGGTCCCTCACCTCCTCCCTGTAGGCTATCTTGTGTTTGTTGGTAATCAGACCTACTACTGTTGTGTCATCTGCAAACTTGATGATTGAGTTGGAGGTGTGCGTGGCCACGCAGTCATGGGTGAACAGGGAGTACAGGAGGGGGCTGAGCACGCAGCTTTGTGGGGCCCCTGTGTTGAGGATTCAAGAAGTGGAGGTGTTGTTTCCTACCTTCACCACCTGGGGGCAGCCCTTCAGGAAGTCCAGGGCCTAGTTGCACAGGGTGGGGTTCAGACCCAGGGCCCTGAGCTTAATTCTGAACTTGGAGGGTACTATGGTGTTGAATGCTGAGCTATAGTCAATGAACAGCATTCTTAGATTTTCCTCTTGTCCAGATGGGATAGGGCAATGTGTAGTGCGATGGTGATTGCATGTGGATCCATTGGGGCGGCAAGCAAATTGAAGTGGGTCTGGATATCGGGTAAGGTACAGTGGTTCCCCCTTTAAAAGTTGTGAGCTTACGCCGCAGGACTTAGAGGTAATTTGTGGTTTAGTACTGTACCCTGCGTCACAACTTCATTGCTCTAGACCAGCGCAAGGGGGAGTTAGAGCACTAATTATGGTTTTGAGTCCTACTGTGTCTCTAACTGACAATGAATGGACGACATAAACCCAAACAGAAACTGAGAATTGTGCATGACTAAAGTATTACTTACTAAAACTGTTGTTACACTAAGGTTTTTGTTGATTTGATTTGATTTTGATTTGATTTATTATTTTATTTTGCTAGGATTATTTTGCTCTTACTTTAGTAATGCATGCCACATCCGACAGGATGTACAGCGCCTGAGTGATTCAATGGTCTAAGACACTGCTGTGTTGCAATAGATGCTGGTTCAATACCTGTGCCGGCTTTGACTGGGAGGCCCATGAGATGACTGTGGGTTGTTGGTTTCTCTCCCTCTAAAAACAGAAATAAATAATAAAATAAAAAAATGCCTTTAGATTTTTGTAACAATGTTTCACCCCATGTTCAAGAATGGCCTTTTTCTCACTAATTTTACGTCATTTGAAAACGAAATCATCTCCAAAATATTTAAGGGGCATTACACTAATAATGGTGCTCACTAGGTAAACGTTCCCGCTGTTCTGTTCTTAGTGCCAGTCTGCACATTTAAACTCAAACAATGTAACTAATAATTGCATCTTTATGCTTTCATTCATAAAATAATGATAAAAATACTCTTTCAAAATGCCGATGTTTATTTAGTTATGGATCCAAAACGAATTACTATGGTAATAAATATCACTGAATTACAGAAATATCCTCCATTCCTCGATATGTAATTATTGGCAGAGAGTCATATCATATTTTTCGATATACTGTAGGCCTACCATAGGTGACATGAGTCTCACTAGTGTTGAGTAATGTGCTGTTAAAAGTGGTGTAAGTCTTTTTTTATTTAAAGAGCATATTGAAGTTAGAAGCAATACCCTACAACTATTTTAGCATCGTTTTGCGCTGCTCTGAGACAAGCATGGGGACTGGTCTTGATAAATCAATGAGATTTTTATTTTCACTTAATCTCCGTTTGGGTATTGGTTAGACTATAATTAAGAAATTAGGGTGCAGAAATGTTATGCTCTTAGTGTAACCTTTATTTAACTAGGCAAATCAGTTAAGAATAAATTCTTATTTACAAGGACATCCTAGTCCTTCTTCTCCGGCAGGACACTGGATTCTTTAGCTAAATAGCCCAGTACTGTTCTCCCAACTGTCAAGTTGTACAGCATCTTATTTTCCTTTCCATCCTTAAGGAAACCGAGGGTTTTTCGTTTTCCCTGGATTAGAAACACCATAATATCAATCAAATTAATCCAACTCTAAAAGTAATTGGAAAGTTAGTGTCAGGGATTTCCTCGTCGCTTGACGATATAGCGAAATCATCATCAGAAAATGAGGACCAATATGCAGCGGAGTTGAGATGGTTCATTTTGAACTTTTCATAAATTCCCAAAATGAACATACAAAATAACAAAAAAACGAACGCACGCTACACTGACAGTCCTGTTAGATTTACACACACTAAACACGGAACAATCCCCCACACCTAACAAACACAAACACACCCTAATATATGGGAATCTCAATCAAAGGCAGATAGACAACACCTGCCTTCAACTGAGAGTCCCAACCCCAATTAACCAAACATAGAACACACTCACCAGACTACACATAGAAATACATAAACATAGACCATCAACCAAAAAACCCCGGAAATACTAAATCAAACACCCTTTAACCAAACACACCACCCTGAACCACATAAAACAAATACCCTCTGCCACGTCCTGACCAAACTACAATACTAATTAACCCTTATACTGGCCAGGACGTGACAGTTAGATACAAATTATTTGTGACATTGTGGTTACAATTAATAATATAAACAAGATGTAAACAAGATGCTGTGTTTTTATTTATAATAGTGATGGACAGCTGGTGGCATTCTGAAAACAGGTTTTCAAACACTTGTAGCCCGATTAGCAGGACAATAGACTCTATAGCCCGGCTACTGTAGGTGTGAACATCCCCCTACCTGCAATGTATTTGATGCATAAGTACGCTGAAGTGTTACATTTCTAACTCAAAAGAGCAATACAGAATTTCTTCATCAACATCTTTATGCTTTCGTTAATAAAGCTATAATAAAATACTCTTTCAAAATGCTGATGTTTGTTTAGTTATCGATCCTTAACGAATAGCTCTGGGAATAAATATCAGTGAATTACAGAAATATTGGAACAAAGTTGTCTAATGAAGGTTAACAAATGGTTGCTTACTGGAAAATACTCTTTCAAACACAGCAAGGCTGTTTTTTGGCCATTACGGGCAGCCTACTCCTTCCTCCCAATCAGGAATTTGAACCCTGGTCTCCCACATGCCCTGCCTACACGACACAGGGATTCTTTAGCTAAATAGCCTGTTTAGGATAGGGGGCAGTATTTTCACGGCCGGATGAAAAAACGTACCCGATTTAAACTGGTTACTACTCTTGCCCAGAAATGAGAATATGAATATTATTAGTAGATTTGGATAGAAAATACTCAGAAGTTTCTAAAACTGTTTGAATGGTGTCTGTGAGTATAACAGAACTCATATGGCAGGCAAAAACCTGAGAAAACTCCAAGCAGGAAGTGAACTGTCTGAGAATTGTAGTTCTTCTTTTGATTCTCTATCGAAACTACAGTATCTGTGGGGTTACATTGCACTTTGTAAGGCTTCCATTGGCTGTCTAAAGCCTTCAGAAAGCGGATTGAGCCGTCTCCTGTCTCTGGGGAGGGTATAGTAGCTCAGTTTCTCAGTGGTCTGCCTGGGGACAAAGAGATTGGATATGCGCGTTCCCGCGAGCACGCTGTTTTTTCTTTTCCTCCTTGAATGAATACACTATTGTCCGGTTGGAATATTATTGCTATTTTAAGAGAAAAATACCATAAAAATTGATTTTAAACAGCGTTTGACATGCATCTAAGTACGGTAATGGTACATTTTGACTTTTTTTGTCTTGAAATGCGCTCGCGCGTTACCCTTTGGATAGTGACCTGAACGCACAAACAAAACAGAGGTATTTGGACATAACTATGGATTATTTGGAACAAAAATAACATTTCTTGTGGAAGTAGCAGTCCTAGCGGAACGCTAGCTAGCGAAACGCCTAGATGCAACAGGATAGTCCAGTACTGTACTGCCGACCATCACGTTGTACAGCTCCATATTTTCCATTCCATCCTAACGGAAACCCAGAGGGTTTTTTGTTTTTCTTGGAATAGAAACACCATAATATGAATCTAATTAATCAAGCCAAATGTCTTAAAATCAATCCCATCTACTATGTAATTACAAAAAAGGTTTCAAATTCTCTAGTAATGCCAATATGGAGACTATCAAATGCTTCTCAACGTTGCCCTCTGGTGGTCAAACTAGCACTAACATGCATTAACGTAAAAAATGGCTGACAACTAAATAATGTGTCATAGAATGCTGCAGCAGCCCGCAAGGTGTGCTGCAGTATGATGCAACATTTAACGGAGGAACCACTGTAGAGGTGATATGATCCTTAACTTACCTCTCAAAGCACTTCATGATGACAGAAGTGAGTGCTACAGGGCAATAGTAATTTATTTCAGTTACCTTTGCTTTCTTGGGTACAGGAACAATTGTGGACATCTTGAAGCAAGCGGGGACAGCAGACTGGGATAGGGAGAGATTGAATATGTCCGTAAACACTCCAGCCAGCTGGTTTGCATAGTGGAGTCTTTTGTTTAAACATGTAGCTAGCTATCTAGCTAAACAATGATCCAGGTAGCTAAAACTAATCAACTAGGTTAAATTTTAGCTAGCTAGCTAACATTAGGCTATAACTAGTAATGCAAATGGCTCTGAGATACGAATAATATTACCATACAGATGATACATGTAAAATTAGCTACTGAGCCTGCCAGCCAGCTAACGTTAGCTAGCTAGCTACCAGTATGCTTAACTTGCAATGAAAATTACTTTCTGACCAAATTAGAAATGTGTAATATCTGAAAATGTAGCTAGCTAGACTCTCTTACCCATATACGTGGATGAACGCTTCTCCCTCTCTGTCATGGATACCATGGTTGCCCTTAGTTTCAAGATGTAATCTGCAGACAGGTGTTTTATACAACAGCCTTCTGTGTTCTCTTTTCAACTCCATCCGCATTTGCAACCAAATGCCTGAATTTTCACCATCTCCTTACCTATCATACTCTGCTTCCATTGGGCATTATTCCACTCGTTTCAAAACTCAGTCCTCCAGAAAGTGGAGAGCCTTAGCAACACTTTTGCAGTTATTTGTGATATCTTTCAAAAAAGCTATTTTAGAAAGGATTACCTACACATACTGAGCAGCTCATTTTATAGACAGAAGCGCGCTACATGGCAGACCAATCCAAACTCATCTCTCGGCATGTCCAGTCCATTCATTCTCAGCCAATCATTGCTAGTGGGAAGGTTCCTGACTTTTTCCGTGGCTAAACCAACTAGGCTCGTAATTTAACAATTTTATTCGTATTTAGATGCCATACAAGTTTGTTATTAGTTCACATGTTCCAGAAGGCATTTCTGCCAAAAATCTAATTTTGATAACTAACAATGTTTATGTTCAAATGCCTCTCCTGAGAAGTAGTGACGCGCAACATATGCCTAGTTTCCAGAAAAGGGTCAGATACAATATGTGTAATTTGCTCTTGTGCGTCATTTCTTACTTGAATGCAAAATGGATGAGCACTTCAAAATAATTTTCAGAGTTGCGTTTTAGGCATTATTTGTGCACTGTGAAGTGCAAGCCATTGAGGTCATATAAGTAGTCATAGATATACCTGGCCCCTTGTTTGTATCACTTGCCCCCTCCTGGCTTCTTCACCCCACTGCCCTCCTGTTGCATCTCAAAAAGTACAAGTGAAAGATGAATGATCATGTGATGTGAACAAATCCTAGCTCTGTAATTTTTCACCATATCCTTTTGTAAATTAACCAATTACATATTCAGTAATTCATATTTTGACAGATGAACATTATTCTCCACTGCAATAATACAGTTAATAACTGTAGTAATATTTGTCAATTATTTTTAGATTGTGTGACCTGTCATTCGATCTTCACCATAGATCCATAGCAAGGACAAAGCAGAGTCTAATGTAAGTTCATTTATGGCAGTTACATTGGATGCCTTGATTCATTTCTTAGCATGATAATCTCACTTGAAATTATTTTAAGGACCATTTAATGGCCAAAAAATATATTATATACAATGTAGCCAACCAAGAAAGAGGCAAGTAAGCCTCCAGTCTCTATGCTGCAATAGTCTATGTGCTGGGAGGGTAGGGTCAGTCTGTTACATCTGGTGTAATTCTAGAGGAGCGGACAAGCCCCTAGACAGGTATAACCTTAGAAT
Source organism: Salmo trutta (assembly GCF_901001165.1). Classification (NCBI taxonomy): domain Eukaryota; kingdom Metazoa; phylum Chordata; class Actinopteri; order Salmoniformes; family Salmonidae; genus Salmo; species Salmo trutta. Next base: position 56,006,747 of record NC_042975.1, read on the forward strand.
ACATATTGAGATATCACTGACGTGTCCCACACTGGTTGTAAAAGAATTCCAGTGGACTTTCCACCTCCCCCCAAAAATGGTAACAATAATCATTCCTTTCCATGTGTAGTCTCAACTACAATGCAACTAGTAAAATGCTCTAATCATGTGTTCCGGTAGGATAACATTTCGGGATAAATTGGTAGGGTAGCAGGTCCCCTTGGGTACCAGTACCAATGCCAGCAACAGTCAGTAAGAAGGTTAGAGACCTAACAATTTGAATTGCCCTTGATAAACAGCGACAGATGAGGTAGTAGTCACTCAGATTGCAACATGTGGAAGGGAATCTCCAAAAAACTCTTGGTTAACACACATGCCGCTAATAAATAGAACCCTCCATTCAGAAGGAAAGTTATTACAAGTCATGAACCATGATCACACTGTGTACGACTGGTTCAGTGCTTAGACTATTGTGTTCACAGACATATTCAATCAATCCTTATCCCAGTCTGCTGTCCCTACATGCTTCAAGAGGGCCACCATTGTTCCTGTTCCCAAGAAAGCTAAGGTAACTGAGCTAAATGACTACCGCCCTGTAGCCCTGTAGCACTCACTTCCGTCATCATGAATTGCTTTGAGAGACTAGTCAAGGACCATATCACCTCCACCCTACCTGACACCCTAGACCCACTCCAATTTGCTTACCGCCACAATAGGTCCACAGACGACGCTATCGCCATCACACTGCACACTGCCCTAACCCATCTGGACAAGAGGTATACCTATGTAAGAATGCTGTTCATCGATTACAACTCAGCATTTAACACCATAGTACCCTCCAAATTCATCATTAAGCTCGAGACCCTGGGTCTCGACCCCGCCCTGTGCAACTGGGTCCTGGACTTCCTGACGGGCCGCCCCCAGGTGGTGAGGGTAGGTAACAACATCTCCACCCCGCTGATCCTCAACACTGGGTCCCCACAAGGGTGCGTTCTCAGCCCTCTACTGTACTCCCTGTTCACCCATGACTGCGTGGCCATGCACGCCTCCAACTCAATCATCAAGTTTGCAGACGACACTACAGTGGTAGGCTTGATTACCAACAACGACGAGACGGCCTACAGGGAGGAGGTGAGGGCCCTCGGAGTGTGGTGTCAGGAAAATAACCTCACACTCAATGTCAACAAAACAAAGGAGATGATTGTGGACTTCAGGAAACAGCAGAGGGAGCAGCCCCCTATCTACATTGACGGGACAGTTGTGGAGAGGGTGGAGAGTTTTAAGTTCCTCGGCGTACACATCACGGACAAACTGAAATGGTCCACCCACACAGACAGCGTGGTGAAGAAGGCGCAGCAGCGCCTCTTCAACCTCAGGAGGCTGAAGAAATTCGGCTTGTCACCAAAAACACTCACAAACTTTTACAGATGCACAATCGAGAGCATGCTGTCGGGCTGTATCACCGCCTGATATGGCAGCTGCTCCGCCCATAACCGGAAGGCTCTCCAGAGGGTAGTGAGTTCTGCACAACGCATCACCGGGTGCAAACTACCTGCCCTCCAGGACACCTACACCACCCGATGTCACAGGAAGGCCAAAAAGATCATCAAGGACAACAACCACCCGAGCCACTGCCTGTTCACCCCGCTATCATCCAGAAGGCGAGGTCAGTACAGGTGCATCAAAGCGGGGACCGAGAGACTGAAAAACAGCTTCTATCTCAAGGCCATCAGACTGTTAAACAGCCATCACTAACATTGAGTGGCTGCTGCCAACATACTGACTGACTCAACTCCACCCACTTCAATAATGGAAAAATGTATGTAATCAATTTATCACTATCCACTTTATATAATGCTTACATACCCTACATTACTCATCTCATATGTATATACTGTACGCTATACCATGTACTGCATCTTGCCATCTGATGTAATTAAATGTATCACTAGCCACTTTAAACAATGCCACTTTATATCATTGTTTCATACCCTACATTACTCATCTCATATGTATATACTGTACTCTATACCATCTACTGCATCTTGCCTATGCCGTTCGGGCATCACTCATTCATATATTTTTATGTACATATTCGTATTCATTCCCTTTACACTTGTGTGTATAAGGTAGTTGTGAAATTGTTAGGTTAAATTACTTGTTAGATATTACTGCATGGTGGGAACTAGAAGCACAAGCATTACGCTACACTTGCATTAACACCTGCTAACCATGTGTATTTGTCAAATAAATTTGATTTGATTTGATAGAGAGTACTTCCATCGTAAGGTTAGCTCCTCCGTGGATAACATAGCTATGAAATAGACTCCTTCATACCTATCGCCACTACAATGGTGTAAGACACATTGACTTGTAGTAAAACCACTTCACCCTTGGCATATGGCTTGAAGTCGGCACCGATTCATACTGACACGGTCATCGACATGAAAATTGTCTAATGACGTCAGACTCATTCTGTCCATTTTGCAGCCTAACATGACACTTGGTTTTCTTTCCCTTGGCATGTGCGCTTGTGCAAACATAAATGCACATGCACAACGGGACATTTAATGAGGATTTATACTAGGATCACTTAAGGGTCCGCGCAAAATACCAGTCTTGGTAAAGTTGAAAATAGACCATGAAGCCCCTTTGACTCTACAGCTACATGAATCACCAGTTTCTCAACAGAGGTTCATAGGTCATCCCTGTAGACTGTCGGAAGCCAGTGCCTTACAGCTGTAGCCTTATCATGTAGTTATCAACTTAGGATAGTGCCCTAAGCAACACACCACTAAGAAGGATCACCCTAGATATGACATAAGACAAAATGCCATGATAGAGTCATTTAGCCAAGACCATGGACGTATATAGAATAGAGTCCAATTAGATCAGTCCTTCTCAAATAGTGGGGCGCACCCACCTGGGGGATGCCAGGGGGGGCGCGTGTGTCCCCGGGGAACATGCTTTTTTTTGCCGCAAGGAGTAGGGTTTTTTTGCACCGAACAAGAGCACACAGCACAGAGCAGGAGATGTGAGGTGCAGATAACAAACCCTTAAGAGACACCATGGAAAAATATTCAACAGGGATGAAAAGAAAGGCGGAGAGAGATGGAGATAATGAGACAAACGTAAGTCTCCCGAAAGCTAAGACGAGGAAATATGATGAAGCGTATGTAGCGCTTGGCTTCACTGTGACTACGGTGGGAGATGAGGAAAGACCGGTATGTTTACTGTGTCTAAAAATATTGGCAGCGGACAGCATGAAGCCAAATAAATTAAAGCGTCACTTAAAGACATTACACCCCAATCACGCTGATAAGCCGCTTGAGTTTTTTCAGCGAAAACGTGCCGAATATTGCCAACAATTGTCTCGCTTGTGAATGCTACTTCAGTAAACCAGCGAGCACTGTTAGCATCATATAAGGTGGCGTACCAAATTGCTCAGTGCAAAAAACCCCACTCTATAACAGAGGAGCTGATACTGCCTGCAGCATTAAACATGGTCTCTGTCATGCTGGATGACGCAAGTGCTGCAAAAATAAAAACTATCCCTCTGTCCAATGATACTGTCGCCAGACGTATAAATGACATTGCTAACGATCTTAAAGAACAGCTGGTAGATAAACTCAAAGACAAACGTTTTGCCTTAGAGTTCGATGAAGCAACTGACAGCAACAAAGACTGTTTGTTTATCGCTTATGTACGTTTTGACATGACAAACTCCCTGTGTGAGGATCTACTTTTTTGTAAATATGTCAGAGACAGAGCCACAGCTGAAGAGCTATTCAAAATGCTGTACTGCTTCTTGACTGAGAATGGGCTAAAGTGGGAGAACTGCATTGGTGTTTGCAGTGATGGTGCACAGACCATGGCAGGGATGAGAAAAGGACTTCGGGCACTCATCAAGAAGGCCTCACCTAATGCTGAGTGGACACACTGTGTTATACACAGAGAAGCTTTCAATGCACCAGCTCCAACTGGTTTCAGCTCTGCAGAGGACCAGTTCATTGATATGATGTCTGACTCCACGTTGAGATTGAGGTTCACATCACAGACACTGAGTGAATTCTGGCTGAGTGTAGAGAGGCAGTATCCACTCTTAGGGCAGAGGGCCATGGGCATTCTTTTTCCTTTTGCAACATCTTATCTTTGTGAGACTGGCTTCTCTGCTGTTGCTGCACTGAAGACCAAGTACAGGTCCCAGCTAAACAACAACAGCAAGAGCTGAGAGTTGCAGTATCATGCTTCAAACCCCGCTTCGAAAAGCTGTGCTCTGCAAAACGTGCTCATTGAAGCCATTAATCCTGACTTCCTCATTTTGATAAAAAAAATCAGCACAATTTCTTTTATTCATTTTTGTTTTATAGGTCAAAGTGTTTCATATATTGTGCTCCTGAGTTAATGTTGCTGATCAATTTGAATTTATTATTATTTATTGATTATATTTTATTTTATTTTTCAGTATCAAATGGTCCAAAAAAAATTACAGTTTAAATAAGGATTTGATTATTTGTATTTTTTCTGGCAAATTGATGCACTTTAAGTCTTTTCTGTTACAAACTAAAAAACAATGTTAATAAAGTTATTCTTTGTTGTAAGTGTCACGTCCTGACCAGCAGATGGAGCTGTTGTAGTAGTTTGGGGTCAGGACGTGGCAGTCTTGTGTGTGTGTGTTTGAATGTTCTCTGTGTTTTGTGACTCCTGATCAGGAACAGCTGGGGATCGTTGTTCCTGATTGGGAGTCATATATGTAGGAGTATGTTTGTCACTGGGGGTTGTGGGGAATTGTGGTGAGCACTGCTTTTTTTTTGGTTTAGCCTGCTACACTGTCGTATCGTGAGTACTGTTCATTGTTTTGTTTATTGTTTTTCCCAGTGGATACTTTACTTGTTTTGTTAATTAAAGAAACATGAGTGTCCACACTTCTGCTGCGCCTTGGTCCTCCTTTCAAATCCACGATAGATATTGTGACAGAATTCCCCACCAACGCAGGACCAAGCAGCGGAAGAAGGCTGGCGAGGACTGGGAGACACGACGGGTAAGGGAGACCGAGAGGCACCCCCAATAATTTTTTAGGGGGGGGCACAAGGGCTGTTTGACGGGGCAGGAGCTGCCCGCCAGTCAACAATCGCCAGAGCTGCCCGCCAGTCAACAGTCGCCAGAGCTGCCCGCCAGTCAACAGTTGCCAGAGCTGCCCGCCAGTCAACAGTCGTCAGATCTGCCCGCCAGTCAACAGTCGTCAGATCTGCCCGCCAGTCAACAGTCGTCAGTGCTGCCCGCCAGTCAACAGTCACCAGAGCTGCCCGCCAGTCAACAGTCGTCAGATCTGCCCGCCAGTCAACAGTCGTCAGTGCTGCCCGCCAGTCAACAGTCACCAGAGCTGCCCGCCAGTCAACAGTCGTCAGAGTTTTTCCCAGTGGATACTTTACTTGTTTTGTTAATTAAAGAAACATGAGTGTCCACACTTCTGCTGCGCCTTGGTCCTCCTTTCAAATCCACGATGGATATTGTGACAGTAAGTTGATCTATATTTTTTTCTTTTTTCTTTTCTTTAATGTTAATAAGGATACAATGTTATGCAGAGGTGTAATTATAACAATTTTATAGACAAATTATACTATTTACAGTCATGGCGGAGAGTTGGGGGGCGCGAAATGTTTACTTCTTCCTAGGGGGGGGCGTAACAGAAAATAATTGAGAAGCACTGAATTAAATGATTAAGGTGTGGTAACTATATTTTGTATATCTTTTTGTTTGTTTTTATAAATGTTTATTTCATTCTCTTTGACACTTAGGAAGTGACAAGTTCCCCATACGACCACCAGTCAGTGCCACAACGCTACTCATTTGGGGAAGAACTGTATTGATGTATTTCGTGAGTGTTATTTTGTGCGTTATTAACGTGTGTCTAAGTTACTGCCTAGATCCACCAGCCCGGACAACTGGATGACGGGTCCGGCACGATGATCCACAACCAGAACATCCCATGGCCATTCTTGTGGTGGTCTGCAGCTTGCAGAAATCCTACCAGGTTAAACCACCAGAGGGGGATTGTCACGATGATCCACAAACCAGAACACCCCGTTGTCATTCTTGTGGTGGATTGCAACTTGCAGAATCCTTCCAAGATTGAACCCACCAGAGGGGGACTGACAATACTGTCCTGTAAGGATCCAAATTGGTCAGATCAGCTCTGCAATTAATTACTTCAACCAGACCCTGGTTGGAGTCGTGCTTGGCCTCACAGTTGTGGGTGAACAGGGAGTACAGGAAGGGACTGAGGACACACTCCTGAGGGGGCCCTGTGTTGAGCATCAGCGTGGAAGATGTGTTGTTGCCTAACCTTACCACCTGGGGACTGCCCATCAGGAAGTCCAGTTGCAGAGGGAGGTGTTTAGTACCAGGGTCCTTAGCTTTGTGGGCACTATGTGTTGAACGCTGAGCTGTAGTCAATGAGCAGAGTTGCCTACCTGTGCTAAAAAGCTATCTGCGTCTCCTAACACCTATATGTAAACGGAAGATGGATGCCACAAACATGTTGTCACTAAAAAATATGGTTGGCTGCAACTGTGTTAAAACAGTGTACAGTTTGCATTTTAAATTATTTGGATGTCATATGAAAGTAGAGGGATTTATGTTTCTAGAACTGCACTGGAATTGAGAATAGATTCACGTTTAGATGGAGTATTTGGCTGTTTTGGCTGCCAGAGCCAATTCGCACTTCAAAAATAATATTTAAGGTCCTTGGACTAAGGAGTAACGCTAGGCTCCTTTAGTCCATTATTGGGCTACCTCTCAACAGTGAAATGTCAAAATATCAACAATCAATGTACAACAAAAACACAACAAGGCAAGTGGTAAACAAATATTTAAAGGTAGGAGTAAAACTAGCAGTGACGATATGTACTTGAAATGTGCTATGTCAGCAAGCAGATGAAGTGAGCGGTACAAATAAATTGTAAAAAATTATAGCAGCAGTTATGGGATTGAGTGACTGTGTGTACATGTGTGCAAGGGCCGTGGCTTTTGTGGAGCGACTAGTAACAATACTTTATGGGTGACAAGTTGTCGTGACAAGTTGTGTTTAGAGGGTCCCTGACTTGAGCTCAGGTTGGGGCAAGGAGAGGGACGGAAGCAATACTTTTACATAGAGTCAGGGGAAATAGTCTCTTAAGGTGCAGGTGAACAGCAGGTTGTGCAGGTGGACAGCTAGGCTTTTCGACAGTCTTATGGCCTGGTGGTGGATGCTCTGTTATAGTCTGCCAGACGGAAGCAGAGAGAACAGGCCATGGCGGAAGTCCTCTGTGATCTTCCGGGGGACAATGCAACTGCTTTTACAGGCTGTGATGCAGCCAGACAGGATGCTCTCAATGGTGCATCTGTAGAAGCTGGTGTCTTTCAGGACAAGGCAACTTTTTGAAGATGGGACGCTCTTTGTCTGCTATGGAAATAAGGGGGGGGGGGTGTTTGAAATGATGAGAATAAGATGCGAACAAGTGAGCAGATTGGATGTATAGATGCAACATTAAATGAATGGCGTCTAACCTTTACCTAACATCTTAGCTTGCTCAGCACATTTAAAAACACATACAGACAAGCAAGTACATGTTTATTCAATATCAACTGCTTGCTAGCTAGCCACCGTAATGTTTGTTAAGTAATTTCAAAGTATCTAACGTTATCTAGCTGGTTGTGACAAAACATAGGCCTACTATGAAATCACACTTTTTGATATCAGCCAAGTATGGAAATATTGGAGCTGACAGACTATTTTGATGATGATGATGTGACAAACTACTTAGACAACCTGTCAGAACACACAGCTAGCTACTGTTACTTGAAGTACTGTATCTAGCTAAGTTGTTAGCCAACTGTACTAACGTGATGTAGCCTAATGCACTGATCTTATCTGCTAGTGCTCGATATTTCAAGCTCTGTTTTCAAGCTCTGGTCATTTCTTGGTTACTTCTTGGCTGCACAGGTGTCTCGGATTAGTTGGCGAGTGCAATTCTTGGTTACTTGGTTGCAGACGGCGATATGATTGGTTGTTGCAACTGGAAATTTCCTCGACGTCAAAGAGCTCGCTTGGGATTCCCTGACATTCTGACCTGTATTTCAGTTTGATAGATGAGTCAGAGTCGGTTTGGGCTTCAAACATACAATCCTGAGATTAAGAGTCTCATGCTTTGTGCAAAGTCTGGTGATCAGCAAGAGAGTGCTTTGAGTACTCCTGTGGTGCAATCGGTTACCACGCAGTTATACAAATTGACTGCTTTATTTTAACCGTGTGGCTGTCTATTTCCTGACCAGAAACGGAACACATTTCACTACACAAGCAAATAACAGGTCATTGTGATTTCAAACCCAGGGTCTTCTGTTTACAAGACAGACTCTTTCACCAGCTAAGCCACAGTACCCAAGGAGATTGCATTTCAAATTGGGAAGCCTGCTCTTCAGAGGATGTGTATGGCAGTTTGTAATGTGAGTTGGTTATTCACCGGAGAAAACCAACACCCAACGTGGAGCTGAAACCCACAATCCTGAGATTAAGAGTCTCATGCTCTACCAACTGAGCTAGTCAGGCTGTACATGGGGATTAGTTTGGGATTTGCCTGTCAGTCGGACCTGGATTGTAGTTTGCTATGTGAGTCAGAGAGTCGGTTTGGGCCTCGAACATACAATCCTGAGATTATGAGTCTCATGCATTGTGCAAAGTTTGGTGATCAGCAAGAGAGTGCTTTGAATGGCTCCTGTGGTGCAATCATTTAGCACACAGTAGATTAATTTCGATTCTCACCTGGAGGACAGCTATATTTGTTACCGTGTGCCTGTCTATTTCTTGTCCAGAAACGGAACACATTTCACTAGATTAGTGAAAAACAGGTCATTGTGATTACAGGAGCTGCTGGGAGTCGAACCAAAGGTCTACCATATACAAGACCGTTGCTTTCACCAGCAAAGCCACAGCGCCCAACAAGATTGCATTTCAAGTTGGCAAACCCGCTCTTCAGAGGATATTTATGTCAGTTTGTAAGGTGAGTTGGATATTCGCTTTACCGACTGAGCTAGCTAGGCTGTAAATCAGGGTTAGTTTGAGATTTCCTTGACATTCATACCTGGATTGCAGTTTGCTAGGTGATATAGAGAGTCAGTTTGGACCTCGAACCTACGATCCTGAGATGAAGAGTCTCATGCTTTGTGCAAAGTCTGGTGATCAGCATGAGAGTGCATTGAATGGCTCCTGTGGTGCAATCAGTTAGCGCGCGGTAGTTATACAGCAGTATTCAGAAAATTGATTTTGAGGTTGTGATTTTGAGGCTCACCTGGAGGACAGCTATTTTTTAAACACCTGTATATTTCTTGACCAGAAACATTACACATTTCACTACATAGGTGGAAAAACAGGTCATTGTGATTACAGGTGTTGCTGCGAGTCGAATCCAGGGTCTCCTGTTTGCGAGACAGGTGCTTTCTCCAGCTAAGCCATAGCGCCCAAGAACATTGCAATTGAATTTGGGAATCCCGCTCTTCAGAGGATGTGTATGGCAGTTTGTAATGTGAGTTAGTTATTCGCCAGAGAAAAGCAACACCAAACATGCGACTCAACCCACCGCCGTGAGATTAAGAGTCTCATGCCCTACTGACTGAGCTGGCCAGAATGTACATCAGGGGTGATTTAGGATTTGCCTGACAATCAGACCTGGATTGCAGTTTGCTAGGTGAGTTAGAGTCAGTTTGGGCCTCGAATCCACAACCCTGAGATTGAGATACTCATGCTCTACTGACTGAGCTGGCCAGAATGTATTTTAAAGAGATAACTTCGCCACCGGTTCAGACAAGTGAGGGAAAAACTGAACAAAATGTCGGACAAGAGTGTGCTCTTACCACCAACCTGTGGCTTACCAGCCTAATGCACAAACCAAATTGCACCAGAGAAACTTGTTAGAGATAAGTTACGGACTCAAACAAAAACAAAACATGTCAAACAATTATGTAAACTCAGCAAAAAAAGAAACGTCCCTTTTTCAGCAGCCTGTCTTTCAAAGACAATTCGTAAAATCCAAATAACTTCACAGATGTTCATTGTAAAGGGTTTAAACACTGTTTCCCATGCTTGATGAATGAACCATAAACAATTAATGAACATGCACCTGCGGAACGGTCATTAAGACACTAACAGCTTACAGATGGTTGGCAATTAAGGTCACAGTTATAAAAACTTAGGACACTAAAGATGCCTTTCTACTGACTGAAAAACACCAAAATAATTATGCCCAGGGTCCCTGCTCATCTACGTGAACGTGCCTTAGGCATGCTGCAAGGAATGAGGACTGCAGATGTGGCCAGGGCAATAAAATACAATCCGTACTGTGAGACGCCTAAGACAGAGCTACAGGGAGGCAGGGAGGCAGAGTGGACAGCTGATCGCCCTCGCAGTGGCAGACCACGTGTAACAACACCTGCACAGGATCGGTATATCCGAACATCACACCTGTGGGACAGGTACAGGATGGCAACAACAACTGCCCGAGTTACACCAGGAATGCACAATCCCTCCATCAGTGCTCAGACTGTCCGCAATAGGCTGAGAGAGGCTGTACTGAAGGCTTGTAGGCCTGTTGTAAGGCAGGTCTTCACCAGACATCACTGGCAACAACGTCGCCTATGGGCACAACCCACCATCGCTGGACCATCGCTGGCAAAAAAATGCTCTTCACTGTCGCGGTTTTCTCTCACCAGGGGCGATGGTCGGATTTGCGTTTATCGTCGAAGGAAGGAGCATTACACCGAGACCTGTACTCTGGAGCAGGATCGATTTGGAGGTGGAGGGTCTGCAATGGTCTGGGGCGGTGTGTCACAGCATCATTGGACTGAGCTTGTTGTAATTGCAGGCAATCTCAATGCTGTGCGTTACAGGGAAGACATCCTCCTCCCTCATGTGGTACCAATTAAGACCAGAAATACGACTTTATCGAAGTGGGTCCTCTGTTTGGACCACCACCCAGGACAATAGATCGGATCCCAGTCAGTGGCCCAAAACAATGGCACCGCAGAAGGGGCAGACGGAGCGGTCTTCTAGTCAGGATCCGTAGACGGGCACATCGCTCACCGCTCCCGAGTATACTACTCGCTTATGTCCAGTTTCTTGACAACGCGGAAGAGATACTCTGAATGATCGGCCATGAAAAGCCAACTGACATTTACTCCTGAGGTGCTGACCTGTTGTACCCTCGACAACCACTGTGATTATTATTATTTGACCCTGCTGGTCATCTATGAACATTTGAACATCTCGGCCATGTTCTGTTATAATCTCCACCCGGCAAAGCCAGAAGAGGACTGGCCACCCCTCATAGCCTGGTTCCTCTCTAGGTTTCTTCCTAGGTTCTGGCCTTTCTAGGGAGTTTTTCCTAGCCAGCGTGCTTCTACACCTGCATTGCTTGCTGTTTGGGGTTTTAGACTACGTTTCTGTACAGCACTTTGAGATATCAGCTGATGTAAGAAGGGCTTTATAAAGTGAGGGAAAAAGGTATTTGATCCCCTGCTGATTTTGTACATTTTCCCACTGACAAAAAAATGATCAGTCTATAATTTTAATGGTAGGTTTATGTGAACAGTGAGAGACAGAATAACAAAAAAATCCAGAAAAACACATGTCAAAAATGTCATAAATGGATTTGCATTTTAATGAGGGAAATAAGTATTTGACCCCCTCTCAATCAGAAAGATTTTTGGCTCCCAGGTGTCTTTTATACAGGTAACGAGCTGAGATTACTCTTAAAGAGAGTGCTCCTTATCTCAGTTTGTTACCTGTATAAAGACACCTGTCCACAGAAGCAATAAATCAATCAAATTCCAAACTCTCCACCATGGCCAAGACCAAAGAGCTCTCCAAGGATGTCAGGGACAAGATTGTAGACCTACACAAGGCTGGAATGGGCTACAAGACCATCGCCAAGCAGCTTGGTGAGACGGTGACAACAGTTGGTGCTATTATTCGCAAATGGAAGAAACACAAAAGAACTGTCAATCTCCCTCGGCCTGGGGCTCCATGCAAGATCTCACCTCGTGGAGTTGCAATGATCATGAGAACGGTGAGGAATCAGACCAGCACTACACGGGAGGATCTTGTCAATGATCTCAAGGCAGCTGGGACCATAGTCACCAAGAAAACAATTGGTGACACACTACGCCGTGAAGGACTGAAATCCTGCAGCGCCCGCAAGGTCCCCCTACTGAAGAAAGCACATATACATGCCCGTCTGAAGTTTGCCAATGAACATCTGAATGATTCAGAGGACAACTGGGTGAAAGTGTTGTGGTCAGATGAGACCAAAATGGAGCTCTTTGGCATCAGCTCAACTCACTGTGTTTGGAGGAGGAGGAATGATGCCTATGACCCCAAGAACACCATCCCCACCGTCAAACATGGAGGTGGAAACATTATGCTTTGGGGGTGTTTTTCTGCTAAGGGGACAGGACAACTTCACCGCATCAAAGGGACGATGGACGGGGCCATGTACCGTCAAATCTTGGGTGAGAACCTCCTTCCCTCAGCCAGGGCATTGAAAATGGGTCATGGATGACCCAAAACACACTGCCAAGGCAACAAAGGAGTGGCTCAAGAAGAAACACATTAAGGTCCTGGAGTGGCCTAGCCAGTCTCCAGACCTTAATCTCATAGAAAATCTGTGGAGGGAGCTGAAGGTTCGAGTTGCCAAACGTCAGCCTCGAAACCTTAATGACTTGGAGAAGATCTGCAAAAAGGAGTGGGACAAAATCCCTCCTGAGATGTGTGCAAACCTGGTGGCCAACTACAAGAAATGTCTGACCTCTGTGATTGTCAACAAGGGTTTTGTCACCAAGTACTAAGCCATGTTTTGCAGAGGGGTCAAATACTTATTTCCCTCATTAAAATGCAAATCAATTTATAACATTTTTCAAATGCGTTTTTCTGGATTCTTTTGTTGTTATTCTGTCTCTCAATGTTCAAATAAACCTACCATTAAAATTATAGACTGATCATTTCTTTGTCAGTGGGCAAACATACAAAATCAGCAGGGGATCAAATACTTTCTTCCCTCACTGTACATATAGAAACTGTACAAAGTTTCTAGCTTGCAACGTAAAAAATTATTAACTAAAATTATATTGACGAATGCAACCTTCTGCTGCTTGCCAGGCAGAGCCCACAAAGGATGGGAAGTTAACCTAAACCACTCATACTTTTCACGTATAGTTCACTTTTATAATACTCAAATATTAAATTAATGGTGGCCAATATTGAGAGATGAGGCTACCCTCACGTATCTGAAATGACATGAGCATTTGATGTTTACTGATCATGAAAGGCATGCAGTTACTTGCTCTATAACTTTGATGATAAAGCGCAATTGTTTTGCATGGAATGATTGGCCATTTTTTGTTCGGACTATGCTCTTCAAGAGGTGATGCTATAACAACCAAATAGTTAACATTTATTGAACAGTCCCTTGAAAACGGCACGCAGTTGTCAATGGTTTTGGCGGAGCTGGGGGTCTCCTTTTCCCCCAGAAGCAAAAATTATACATTCTGTGATGTATTGTGATGTTTTACTGATAATGACATACAGCGCATTCGGAAAGTATTCAGACCCCTTGACTTTTTCCACATTTTGATGCATTACAGCCTAATTCTAAAATTGATTAAATTGTTTTTGTTCCTCATCAATCTACACAGAATACCCCATAATGACAATGCAAAGACAGGTTTAAAGACTTTTAGCACATTTATTGCAATTAAAAAACTGAAATATCACTTTTACATAAGTATTCAGACCCTTTACTCAGTACTTTGTTGAAGCACCTTTGGCAGCGATTACTGCCTTGAGTCTTCATGGGTATGACGCTACAAGCTTGCCACACCTGTATTTGGGGAGTTTCTTCAATTCTTCTCTGCAGATCCTCTCAACCTTTGTCAGGTTGGAAGGGGAACGTTGCTGCACAGCTATTTTCAGGTCTCTCCAGAGATGTTCAATCAGGTTCAAGTCCGGGCTCTGGCTTGGCCACTCAAGGACATTCAGAGACTTGTCCTGAAGCCACTCCTGCGTTGTCTTGGCTGTGTGCTTAGGGTTGTTGTCCTGTTGGAAGGTTAACCGTCGCCCCAGTCTGAGGTCCTGAGAGCTCTGGAGCAGGTTATCATCAAGGATCTTTCTGTACTTTGCTACGTTCACATTTCCCTCAATCTTAGAGTCCCAGTCCCTGCCACTGAAACACATCCCCACAGCATGATGCTGCCAGCACAATGCTTCATCGTAGGGATGGTGCCAGGTTTCCTCCAGATGTGTAGCATGTCTGGGAGCTGTACGTATAATTCCGTCGACCTCATAACTTGGTTTTGCTTTGAAAACCATAGCTTGGTTTTGCAATATAGACAGTTGTGTGCCTTTCCAAATCAGGTCCAATCAATTGAATTTACCACAGGTGGACTCCAATCAAGTTGTCGAAACATCTCAAGGATGATCAACGGAAACAGGATGCACCTGAGCTCAATATCGAGTCTCATAGTAAAGGGTCTGAAAACAAATGTAAATAAGGTTTTGCTGTTTTTATTTAATACATTTGCAAAAATGTCTCAACCTGTTTTCACTTTGTCATTATAGAGTATTGTTTGTTGATTGTTGAGTATTTATATTTATTTAATGTTATAATAAGGCTGTAATGTAACAAAATGTGGAAAAATGGAAGGGGTCTGAATACTTTCCGAATTCACTCTATATTTGACTGTGATATGTGGTTGTCCCACCTAGCTATAAGATAAATGCACTAACTGTAAGTCACTCTGGATATCAGCGTCTGCTAAATGACAAAAATGTTTATATTTTACATACAGATCTCATATTACTGCATTGAATAATTGTTTGTGTATATATATATATATATACACACAAAAAATTATTTATAATTTTGCAAATATATATATATATAAACATTTTCGTCATTATATATTGATGTCACAAAGGTATAGTTTGTACAGTTTTTTATAAAAAATGTAGTTATGTCACATTTGACTTCATAAAACCTAGCTGTGCTACTTTTTTCTCTGAAAGGGAGGCAGATATATAGCATTTTGCAACAAAACATGATTATTTTTCTCTCTGAAATGAAACCATTTTTTTGTAGATTTCAAACAAACAGACCAATCCCTTTCATAATTTATTTAAACAATAAAAGCTAATATAACCAACATTTCTGAAAATGTATATTATAGCGTTTTGGAATGAAACTCTTGGTACACATTTCACTAAAAAGCCTAATAACAATCCAAAATGTAATTTAAACTAGTAAAACAATTTGAAGATTGCATTAATTTAGGTAGAGCATTTACCTAGCATTCATGAGTAATGACCTATCAATTAATGTATTATAATCATTATACTAACTATGGTACTTATCAGCAATATTAATAACATAATGGATATAAAATGTAACTAGTATATTTTTTTGTTAGCTTTTCATTCATTACAACCCTTACACAGTGGTCTAAGTCTTTTCAGGAAATTAACGAAATCCAACCCCAGGCTCTTTTCTGAGTTTTTTAATAATTGCATAGGATGTTGTTTAGAGGTCACTCATGTTATATCCAGTTCAAGGATACCGTTTACATTTCTCCCTGTAAACATACCAACTAAACAAGAATTTGGTGTTAGACCAGTTTATTCTACGCTATACGTATTTCTTGTAAATTATCCTTTACCCTGCAATAGGACGCCGAGTAGCTGAGGTATTAAATTTAACTGAAATCCACTTTGCAAATTAAACGCCTAACAATAACCGGACTGTCACTGGGTTGAAACAATATAAGTACAATACATACAAAGAAATATACATTCTCGAGATGTCAACTATACCTATGCTAACATGAATTATACAGTACAGTTTACATTCATATAAATGAACAATTTGGGATTTTCACTCTACTGTAAATGTGTACATGTGAGTCCCACTCTCTCCTTCTATGTAGTGTACTCATGGGGAGGGGGAAGGCAAGATCTTGGGAGCAGGGGCGATCGCTGGAGTTAGTTGAAAGCTGGGTTGCGAGCCCCCGACAAGATGGTCGGTGGGGCCCTCTTGCCCTTGAGGAGGGTAAGGGATAAGATGAAGAAACACAGGCTCATTACACCAAGGATGATGATGCCTGAGATAAGTGCGCTGGTCACCGTGTTCATCCGAAACACTGGGCTGTTTAGCTGAGCTACAACAAACAAAAAAGACCAATGAAAGCAATAGGGCAGTTGATTATTATTACAATAATGATAATGCCTGCTAAAATCTAAGAAGAAAAGTAACAGGGACATTGCTATTTCAGTATTTCTTTAGAATTTCTTGCATCAAAGTAGTTAAAGGAAGACTAGTCGCAATAATGTAAAAATCCTATTGGTACCTTTTAATGCGCGACACTAAACAGAAATCCGAACAAGCTTACACATACTTTAACCCAACTTATTACCATACTATTACAATGTTATTGACACTTATTTCTGCGCTGTAATGTTAAAGGAATAGTTCATTCAAATTACAAATATTGGTTTCTTTACCCTGTAAGCAGTCTATTGACAAGGTATGACAGCAATCCATATTGGCCAGGTTTTGTTGACCTGGCCACGTCCAAATGCGCATTTCAAGTCCAAATCATATTTAAGTATGTAAAATATATTGTGTAGCGAAATCAAGTTACTTTAAGATGATTTGGATGCGAAAAATGCAAATATTCATTTTAGAAGGGAATCAGAAGGAATAAGAGTTTAGGTTGATTATCAGGAACTAAATATGAAGGGCTTACCTAGTTGTGAGTTGTTCATTGGAGTGTCATCTGTGGAACATAAAAAGGCAATTTAAGAGTACACCACTTCTCTACATGTACCAGACCTGGGTCAAATACACATACAATTATTAAAGTGTGCTTAATTTAGTTTGGAGTTTGCACTTTAAGGACTTCTTCATTGGGTCCATTGTATCTGTGAAATTAAATCAAGCACACATCAAGTATTTGAAAGTACCTGACATAGACCTAAAATTAGGGGTGATGATAAGATGACGCTGACAGACATGGCAGCTCTGCTTCTAGCTCCTAAGCAACTTCGGTCACTTTAATAATGTTTACATACCACTTTACTCCTTTCATACTCTATTCTATTCTACTGTATTTTAGTCCATGCCACTCTGACATTGCTCATCCAAATATGTATTCATTTCTTAATTCCATTATTTTACTTTTAGATTTGTGTGTATTTGTCATGACTTCCACCGAAGTCGGTTCCTCTCCTTGTTCAGGCGGCGTTCGGGGGTCATCGTCACCGGCTTTCTAGCTACCACCGATCCATGTTTCTTTGTCCATTTGCTATGTCTTGATTGTTCACACCTGGTTCCTATCTCGTTATGATTATTTCCCTATTTAAACCCTCTGGTTCTCATGATGTTTTGTGCGTTATTGTTTTCCTGTTTGTCGTGTTAGTTGTGTTTCGTCAGCATTGTTTATCCCTGCTTGGATTTTGACTCATGAGTTTTTTCTAGAGTAAATTAGTTATTTTACTCAGTTCGGTGTCCTGCGCTTGACTCTATTCCTCACCTCCACTATACTGACTGACAGAATAACGCACCATATTATGGAGTCAGCAGGCGCATCAGTTCCTCCGGTACTAGTAGAGGAAGAAGTCCAGCAGCACGCTACAATGCTACAACATCTTGGCATAGCCATGGATCGCGTGCTGCTCACCATGGAGCGTTGGGAAAAAGGGTTTTTTCCTACAAATTCATCCACATCACCTCAACCAACACCACTGCTGCCCACCGCTCTGTCAATTGGACCCAGTGGGATTAGGCTCTCGCTTCCGGGGGCGTATGATGGAACGGCTGCCGGGTGCAAGGGTTTCCTGCTCCAGATGGAACTATACCTGGCAACCGTTCACCCAGTGCCCTCGGGATACAATGCATTCTAGTTGTCATGTAAACGTCTGTCAGACCGAAGATGTTATAATAAAACAAGGTGAGGGATGGTTCACTCATCTCTCGAGTAAACTTTTGGAATTAAATTATGGAAGTGAATGATGCAAACAGACCCAACTCATCTTGTAACCTCTTGTCTTTGGTTGACACGAAAAAACAATTATGATTGCGCACAAACTACCCATCGTCGGATTATTTCAGATTTTTGGAAAGTGTTTGTCAATTATTTCGATCACTGGTGAGGTCACACATGATGTGATGAATTGTAAATAGTCATTTCTATTAGTTAATTTAAAATATGGTTTCGGTCAGCCAAGACTTAGCTAAATATGACCGCTTGTGTTAGGTCACTCTTTCTTCAGTTAGCGCTACAACTAATGTAGCCTACATTTTCCGGTTTGGATGAGAATTGTGTTATGCTGTCGCCACTTCAGACATTCACAGAACATTGCATCCAAAAATAAACTGCTCACATTGAGGACATAATGTTGTAAAGACTGTTTGTGCAAAATGTTTCTGTGCAAAATCAGTGTGGCCAGCTCAAACACTGACTGTTGGGTAATC
The DNA here is from genome assembly GCF_901001165.1 of Salmo trutta. Taxonomy (NCBI): domain Eukaryota; kingdom Metazoa; phylum Chordata; class Actinopteri; order Salmoniformes; family Salmonidae; genus Salmo; species Salmo trutta. The sequence continues at coordinate 56,025,277 of NC_042975.1, forward strand.
GTAACTGGACATTCTAAGTGTTCTAATCACACCGGTTTGAGCGTACGCTGTAGGGACCACTGTAAAATGATCACACCCATGTGTTGTATGTGTAAAAGGGCTAGGGGTTTTTTCCTAGCCACCGTGCTTCTGCATTGCTTGCTGTTTGGGGTTTTAGGCTGGGTTTCTGTATAAGCACATTGTGACATCTGCTAATGTAACAAGGGCTTTACAAATACATTTCATTTAATTGATGACATGAAGTAATAAGAGCTATTGTTTTAAGATATTATTGACGTAGGTTGCCCTAAATGGAGAGACCCACAAGGCACTTTAAGGGAATGGTTTGTCACACCCTGATCTGTTTCACCTGTCTTTGTTTGTCTCCACCCCCCTCCAGGTGTCGCCCATCTTCCCATTATCCCCAATGTATTTATACCTGTGTTCTCTGTTTGTTGCCAGTTCGTCTTATCAGGTCTTACAAGCATTCTTTCCTGCCTTCCTGTTTCTCTAGTTCTGTTTCCTAGTTTTTCCCAGTTCTGATCATTCTGTTTGCCCTGCTGTCCTGTACCTGCCTGACTCTGACCTGATTATGAACCTCTGCCTGCCCTGACCCTGAGCCTGGCTGCCGTCCTGTACCTGCCTGACTCTGACCAGATCACGAACCTCTGCCTGCCCTCAACCTGCCCTTTGCCTGCCCCGTGTTCCTAATAAATCATCTAAGAACTGTACTATCCACCTCCTGTGTCTACATCTGGGTCATACCCTGAGTCATGATTTGGTTAGGTATAAGAAATTACACTGATCAAAAATATAAATGCAAGATGTAAAGTTTTGGTCACATGTCTCATGAGCTAAAATAAAATAACCCCGAAATTGTCCATACTCATGAATATCTGATTTCTCTCAGATTTTGTGCACACATTTGTTTACAACTTGTTAGTAAGCATTTCTCCTTTGCCAAGATAATCCAGCTGAACCTCTCTGGGAAATGTGGGACGCTAGCGCCAAATTCAAAACAACAAAAATCTCATAATTCAAATTTCTCCCACATACAAGTATTATACACCATTTTAAAGATAAACTTCTCGTTAATCCAACCACAGTGTCCGATTTCAAAAAGGCTTTACGGCGAAAGCATACCATTAGATTATGTTAGGACAGCACCTAGACAAGAAAAACCACACAGCCATTTTCCAAGCAAGGAGAGGAGTCACAAAAACCAGAAATACAGCTAAAATGAATCACTAACATTTGATGATCTTCATCAGATGGCACTCATAGGACTTCATGTTACACAATACATGTATGTTTTGCTCGATAAAGTTCATATTTATATCCCAAAACCACATTTTACATTGGTGTGTAATGTTCAGAAATGTTTTGCCGCCAAAACATCCGGTGAATGAGCACATCAATTTACAGAAATACTCATCATAAACTTTAAAAGATACAAGTGTCATGCACAGAATTATAGATAAACTTCTCCTTAATGCAACCGCTGTGTCAGATTTCAAAAAAGCTTCACAGAGAAAGCACACCTTGCGATAATTTGAGTACAGCCCTCAGCCATCAAAACAAGCCATCCGCCATGTTGTGGAGTCAACCAAAGTCAGAAATAGTGTTATAAATATTCACTTACCTTTGATGATCTTCATCGGAATGCACTCCCAGGAATCCCAGTTCCACAATAAATGTTCGATAAAGTTCATCTTTATGTCCAAATACCTCCATTTTGTTCACGCGTTTAGTCCAGCATTCCAAATTTACTAAGCGCGCGAGTTTAGTCAAGACGAAAAGTCAAAATAGTTACAGTACAGTTTGTAGAAACATGTCAAACGATGTATAGAATCAATCTTTAGGATGTTTCTATCATACATTTTCAATAATATTCCAACAGGACAATTCCTTTGTCTTTAGAATTGAAAGGAAAGACAGCTTGCTCTCACGGCCATGCGCATGACTGAGCTCATGCAATTTTCCAGACAACTGATACAATCAGCTCTTATTCTCTCCCCATTCATAGTAGAAGCCTGAAAGAACGTTCAAAAGACTGTTGACATCTAGTGGAAGCCTTAGGAAGTGCAATCTGACCCCACAGACACAGTATATTGGAGAGGCAATCCCTTGAAAAACTACAAACCTCAGATTTCCCACTTCCTGGTTGGATTTTTTCTCAGGTTTTTGCCTGCCATATGAGTTCTGTTATACTCACAGACATCATTCAAACAGTTTTAGAAACTTCAGAGTGTTTTCTAAGCTCTCTGGGCTAGGTGGGACGCTTGCGTCCCACCTACTCAACAGCCAGTTGAATCCCATGGCGCGTTATTCAAATACCTTAGAAATGCTATTACTTCAATTTCTCAAACATATGACTATTTTACAGCATTTTAAAGACAAGACTCTCGTTAATCTAACCACACTGTCCGATTTCAAAAAGGCTTTACAACGAAAGCAAAACATTAGATTATGTCAGCAGAGTACCCAGACAGAAATAATCAGACACCCATTTTTCAAGCTAGCATATAATGTCACATAAACCCAAACCACAGCTAAATGCAGCACTAACCTTTGATGATCTTCATCAGATGACAATCTTAGGACATTATGTTATACAATACATGCATGTCTGTTCAATCAAGTTCATATTTATATCAAAAACCAGCTTTTTACATTAGCAGGTGACTGGCATGTGACTAGCATTCCCACCGAACACTTCCGGTGAATTTACTAAATTACTCACGATAAACGTTCACAAAAAACATAACAATTATTTTAAGAATTATAGATACAGAACTCCTCTATGCACTCGATATGTCCGATTTTAAAATAGCTTTTCGGTGAAAGCACATTTTGCAATATTCTAAGTAGATAGCCCGGCATCACAGGGCTAGCTATTTAGACACCCAGCAAGTTTAGCATTCACCAAAGTCAGATTTACTATAAGAAAAATGTTATTACCTTTTCTGTCTTCGTCAGAATGCACTCCCAGGACTTCTACTTCAATAACAAATGTTGGTTTGGTCCCAAATAATCCATTGTTATATCCAAATAGCGGCGTTTTGTTCGTGCGTTCAAGACACTATCCGAAAGGGTAAATAAGGGTTACGAGCATGGCGCATTTCGTGACAAAAAAATTCTAAATATTCCATTACCGTACTTCGAAGCATGTCAACCGCTGTTTAAAATCAATTTTTATGCCACTTTTCTCATAAAAAAGCGATAATATTTGACCGGCAAAGCCTGTTTACATTCAACGAGAGAGAAAGTAAAAGCATGGGATCCCCTCGTGCACGAGCCTTAGTCTGACGGCCCTCTGATCGGCCACTTTCCAAACGCGATAATGTGTTTCAGCCTGGGGCTGCCTCGATATCATTCAGCTTTTTCCCGGGTTCTGAGAGCCTATGGGATCCGTAGGAAGTGTCACGTTACAGCAAAGATCCTCAGTCTTCAATAAAAAGAGCCAAGATTAACAAGAACTTGTCAGACAGGCCACTTCCTGTTCAGAATCTTCTCAGGTTTTTGCCTGCCATATGAGTTCTGTTATACTCACAGACACCATTCAAACAGTTTTAGAAACTTTAGGGTGTTTTCTATCCAAAGCCAATAATTATATGCATATTCTAGTTACTGGGCAGGAGTAGTAACCAGATTAAATCGGGTACGTTTTTTATCCGGCCGTGTAAATACTGCCCCCTAGCCCTAACAGGCTAACCAAATCTACTAATTATATGCATATTCTAGCTTTTGGCCCTGAGTAGCAGGGTTTACTTTGGGCACGCTTTTCACCCCAGTTACTCAATACTGCCCCCCTTTCCCAAAGAAGTTAAACAGCATGCTGGGGACAAAAAACGCCACTGTAAAATGTGCAGTTTTGTCACACAACACAATGCCACAGATGTCTCAAGTTTTGAGGGAGCATACAACTGGCATGCTGACTGCAGGAATTTCCACCAGAGCTGTTGCCAGAGAATTTAATGTTAATTTCTCTGCCGTAAGCCACATCCAACATCGTTTTAGAGAATTTGGCAGTACGTCCAACCTGCATCACAACCACAGACCACATTTATGGCGTTGGATGGGCGAGCGGTATGCTGATGTCAACATTGTGAACAGAGTGCCCCATTGTCCATAGCATAAGCTAAGGACAACAAACACAATTGCATTTTATCGATGGCAATTTGAATGCACAGAGATGACATGACGAGATCCTGAGGCCCATTGTCGTGCCATTCATCTACCGCCATCCCCTTATGTTTCAGCATGATAATGCACGGCACCATGTCGCAAGCATCTGTACACAATTCATGGAAGCTGAAAATGTCCCAGTTCTTCCATGGCCTGCATACACACCAGATATGTTACCCATTGGACCTGTTTGGGATGCTCTGGATCGAGGTGTACGACAGCGTGTTCCAGTTCTCACCAATATCCAGCAACTTCGCACATAAACTGAAGAGGAGTAGTACAACATTCCACAAGCCTCAATCAACAGCCTGATCAACTCTATGCGATGAAGATGTGTTGCATTCCATGTGGAAAATGGTGGCCACACCAGATACTGGTATCTGTGACCAACAGATTCATATCTGAATGTGAAATCCATAGATTAGGGCCCGAATGAATTTATTTCAATTGACTGACATCCTTATATGAACTGTAACTCTTTGAAATTGTTGCAATTCTATTTTTGTTCAGTGTATACAGTACCAGTCACACACCTACTCATTATGGGGATTTTCTTAATTTTCACTATTTTCTAACACATCATGTAGGATCAAAAAAAAGTGTTAAACAATATATTTGAGAGTCATCAAAATAGCCACCCTTTGCCTTGATGACAGCTTTGCACACTCTGTCACACCCTGACCATAGAGAGCCCTTGGTTCTCTATGGTGTAGTAGGTCAGGGCGTGACTGGGGGTGTTCTAGTTCAATATTTATATGTTGGTGTTTTGTATGGTTCCCAATTAGAGGCAGCTGGTAATCTTTGCCTCTAATTGGGGATCATATTTAGGTAGCCTGTCACGGTTGTCGTCGGATTGAGACCAAAATGCAGCGGGTATATGTGTACTCATCTTGTTTTATTAAGGAAAGAAGGAAAAACCAAAAGAAACACGTACACCAAAAGAAACACAATGATGAATAAACAGTCCTGTAAGGCCATAAGCTATACATGGAACAATCTCCCACAAACTACAAAACAAAACACATACCTATATATAGGACTCTCAATCAGAGGCAACTAAAAACACCTGCCTCCAATTGAGAGTCCAACACCCAAACCCAGACATTGAAATACAAAGAACTAGAAATAACATAGAAATACAAACATAGAACATAACCCAAAACCCGGAACTAACAAATCAAACCCCCTTTAAATACAACACACACACACCCCAAACCACATAAAACAAATATCCTCTGCCACGTCCTGACCAAAATTAAAAACAAATACTCCCTCTACTGGTCAGGATGTGACATTACCCCCCCCCCCCCCCCCCCAAAGGTGCATACCCCGAATGCACCTAAACAAAAACACAATAAAAAAATAAAAAATATAAAAATATGGACTAAAGGGAGGGAAGGGAGGGTGGCTGCTGTGAACGACGGCACCTGTGCTACACCCCCCCCCCCAACCCACCTATACTGGAGGTGGCTCCGGTTCTGGCCTACTGCCCTCCAGACTGTAGGCAGACTTCCTTGGCTCCGGACCGCAGACAGACTCACTCGGTTCCGGACCGCAGGCAGACTCACTCGGTTCCGGACCGCAGGCAGACTCACTCGGTTCCGGGTCGCAGACAGACTCACTCGGATCCGGATCGCAGGCAGACTCACTCGGTTCCGGACTGCAGACTGCAGACCCATTCACCCCTCTCTGAACTGTGGGCCGTCTCACTCGGTTCTGCACAGTGGGCCGTCTCCCTTGGTTCCGAACTGTAGGCCATCTCACTCGGTTCCGGGCTTACTACTCTTACCGGATACTCATGACGGGGTACTGTTGTCGGATACTCTGGACGGGGCACTGTTGCCGAATACTCTGGACGGGGCACTGTCGTCGGATACTCTGGACGGGGCATTGTCGTCAGATACTCTGGACGGGGCACTGTCGTCGGATACTCTGGACGGGGCACTGTCGTCGGATACTCTGGACGGGGCACTGTCGTCGGATACTCTGGACGGGGCACTGTCGTCGGATACTCTGGACGGGGCACTGTCGTCGGATACTCTGGACGGGGCACTGTCGTCGGATACTCTGGACGGGGCACTGTCGTCGGATACTCTGGACGGGGCATTGTCACCGGATACTCTGGATGGGGCATTGTCACCGGATACTCTGGACTGGACACGGTTACCGGATACTCTGGACTGGGCATTGTCGTCGGATACTCTGGATGGGGCATTGTCACCGGATACTCTGGATGGGGCATTGTCACCGGATACTCTGGGCTGGACACTGTTACCGGATACTCTGGACTGGATACTGTTACTGGATACTCTGGACTGGACACTGTTGCCGGATACTCTGGACTGGACACTGTTGCCGGATACTCTGGACTGGACACTGTTGCCGGATGCTCGAGACTGAGCTGACACACTGGAAGCCTGATGCGTGGTACTGGATGTGCCAGTCTGGGGACACGCACCTCAGGGCTAGTGCGGGGAGCGGGAACAGGACGAGTCAGACTGGGCTGACGCACTGGAAGCCTGATGCATGGTGCTGGAAGTGCCAGTTTATGCACACGCACTTCAGGGCCAGTGCGGGGAGCAGGAATAGGACGGGTTGGACTGGGTTGACACACTGGAAGCCTGGTGCGTGGTGCTGGCTTAGGATGTGCCAGTCTGGGGACACGCACCTCAGGGCTAGTGCGTGGAGCGGGAAACACTGGACCGTAGAGGCGTACTGGCGGTCTCGAGCGCAGGACTGGCATCACCCGTACTGGCTGGATGCCCACTTCCCCCTGGAAAATGCGGGGCACTGGTACTGCGCATACCGGCCTGAAAATACCCGGCCTCGCCACAGCACCCATCACCCCTAAGCACGGGACCTGTCCAGTCTTATGTTGCCCAAAAAAGGTACAGGGATTTGGCCTGGGGCTCAATCCTCGCCCAGCCAAACTACCCGTGTGCCCCCCCCAAAAAAAATCTTGGGGCTGCCTCTCGGGCTCCCTTAACTCCTCCACAGCCCTGGAAATGCCTATCCTCAACTCTGCCCATGTCTCACGATAGTCCCTCCGTTGCTCCTTCCTCCGCTGCTTGGTCCTTATTTGGTGGGAGATTCTGTCACGGTTGTCGTCGGATTGAGACCAAAACGCAGCGGGTATGTGTGTACTCATCTTCTTTTATTAAGGAAAGAAGGAAAAACCAAAATAAACACGTACACCAAAAGAAACACAATGACGAATAAACAGTCCTGTAAGGCCATAAGTTATACATGGAACAATCTCCCACAAACTACAAAACAAAACACATACCTATATATAGGACTCTCAATCAGAGGCAACTAAAAACACCTGCCTCCAATTGAGAGTCCAACACCCAAACCCAGACATAGAAATACAAAGAACTAGAAAGAACATAGAAATACAAACATAGAACATAACCCGGAACTAACAAATCAAACCCCCTTTAAATACAACACACACACACCCCAAACCACATAAAACAAATATCCTCTGCCACGTCCTGACCAAAATTAAAAACAAATACTCCCTCTAATGGTCAGGACGTGACATAGCCATTTTTCCCACCTGTGTTTGTGGGATATTGTTTTGTGTTAGTGTGTTGAGCACTATGACTTCACGTTCGTTGTATGTTTGTTGTTTTCTTAGTTTCACTTTAATAAAATATGTGGAACTCAAATCACGCTGCGCCTTGGTCCGACCCTTTCTACGAGCGTGACACTCTTGGCATTCTCTCAACCAGCTTCATTAGGTAGTCACCTGGAATGCATTTCAATTAACAGGTGTGCATTGTTAAAAACACATTTGTGGAATTTCTTTCCTTAATGCAGTTGCGGAAATCAGTTGTGTTGTGACAAGGCAGGTGTGGTATACAGAAGGTCAACCTCTTTGATAAAACACCAAGTTCATATTATTGCAAGAACAGCTCAAATAAGTAAAGATAAACAACAGTCCAAGTCAATCTGGAAAATGTCAGGAACTTTGTAAGTTCCTTCAAGTCCAGTGTCAAAAACCATCATGTACTATGATGAAACTGTCTCTCGTGTAGTCTCTCGTGTAGTGTGATGGTGTGGGGGTGCTTTGCTGGTGACACTGATTTATTTTGAATTCAAGGCACACTTAACCAGCATGGCTACCACAGCATTCTGCAGCAATTCGTCATCCCATCTGGTTTGCGCTTAGTGGAACTATAATTTGTTTTTCAACAGGACAATGACCCAACACACCTCCAGGCCGTGTAAGGGATATTTGAACAAGAAGGAGAGTGATGGAGTGCTGCATCAGATGACCTGGCCTCCACAATCAACAGACCTCAACCCAATTGGGATGAGTTGGACCGCAGAGTCAAGGAAAAGCAGCCAACAAGTGCTCAGCATATGTGGGAATTCCTTCAAGACTTTTGGAAAAGCATTCCAGGTGAAGCTGGTTGAGAGAATGTCAACAGTGTACAAAGCTGTCATCAAGGTGGTTACTTTGAGCATTTTAAAATATATTTAGATTTGTTTAACACTTTTTTGGTTACAACATCACTCCATTTGTGTTATTTCATAGTTTTGATGTCTTCTATTATTCTACAATGTAGAAAATATTGAAAATAAAAACCCTTGAATGAGTAAGTGTGTCCAAACTTTTGACTGGTACTGTATGGTGAAGGTTCTATGGTCGTATGGCAGTGTGAAGATGTTACCATATTGGTTATACCAATAAGTTTAAATGAACAGGAGATACAGTAGGTGACCACAGGTCGATGTCAGATGTTACTTGTTTGTATTACTCTCCACCTATATTTCTTTACATAGTAGTTAACCCCATCTACAGATCGGCAATGATATCACTTTTTAGACCAGATTGAATATGACTGAAAAAGTAGCTTTTTAAGAAAACAAATAACACATTTTCAATTGTGGCAAAGACACCAGTTATACCATATGCAGTCAGATTGAAGAGAATTGGCACCCTTGATAAAGATGAGCAAAAAATCAATAATATGAGCTATACGGTATGCTCAATAATTTATTTTAAATGCTTTTGTATTTTACCCCCTTTTTCTCCCCAATTTCGATCTTGTCTCATCGCTATAACTCCCAAACGGAATCGGGAGGTGGAGGTTGAGTCATGCGTCCTCCGAAACATGACCTGCCAAACCACGCTTCTTAACACCTGCCCACTTAACCGGGAAGCCAGCCGCACCAACGTGTCAGAGGAAACATCGCTCACCTGACGACCGAGTTCTGCCTGCAGGCGCCCGGCCTACCACAAAGAATCGCTAGAGCACAATGAGCCAAGTAAAGCCCCCCCCAGACAAACCATCCCCTAACCCGGACAACGCTGGGCCAATTGTGCGATGCAGTGCCTTAGACCGCTGCGCCACTCGGGAGGCAAAAATAATTATTTTATACGAATACATCTGTTCCGATAAAGAGATTGTTTAACAAGTTATATTATATGTAGATTAAGGATATCAATGATCTGGAAAAGTTCTGCATGGAGGAATGGTCTAAGATCCCTCTCAATGTGTTCTCCAACCTCAGAAAACATTCAAAAAAGGCTCATTGCCATTAACCTCGCAAGGTGAGATATTGAAAAGTATTGAAACATAGGTGCCAAGGCTTTTGACCTATATCTTTAAGGGAAACAAATATTACTTCTTAATATCTGAGCAATTGTATTAAAATAAAACAGAATTTTCAAATGTTTTGAGCATACAATAAGGCTCAGTATTTTTTTGCTAATCATTATCAGGAGTGCCAACAATGTTGGACTTTTTCCACATTTTGTTGTGTTACAGCCTGGATTTAAAATGGATTAAATGTGAAAAGTTTTGGTCCCCTAATGTAAAAGTGGAATTATGTTTTTGACATTTTTACAAATTAATAAAAAATGAAAAGCTGAAATGTCTTGAGTCAATAAGTATAAAAGCCCTTTGTTACGGCAAGCCTAAACAAGTTCAGATTTAAACATTTGCTTAACAAGTCACATAATACATTGCATGGACACAGTGTGTGCAATAATAGTGTTTAACATGATTTTTGAATGACTACCTCCTTTCTATACCCCACACATACAGATACTTCTAAGGTCCCTCAGTCAAGCAGTGAATTTCAAGCACAGATTCAACCACAAAGACCAGGGAGGTTTTCCAATGCCTTGCAAAAAAGGGCAACTATTGGTAGATGGGTAAAAAAGCAGACATTGAATATCACTTTGAGCATGTTCAAGTTATTAATGACACTTTGGATGGTGTATCAATACACCAAGTCACTACAAAAAGATACAGGCATCCTTCTAATCTCAGTTGCTGGAGATGAAGGAAACCGCTCAGGGATTTTACCTTCAGACCAATGGTGACCTTAAAACAGAGTTTAATGGCTGTGATAGGAGAAAACTGAAGATGGATCAACAACATTGTAGTTACTCCACAATATTAACCTAATTGACAGAGTTAAAAAGAAGGAAGCCTGCACAGAAAAAAATTCAAAATCATGCATCCTGTTTGCAACACGGCACTAAAGTAATACTGCAAAAATGTTGCAAAGCAATTCACTTTTGTTCTGAAAAAAATGTTTTTGGGGGAAAATCCAATGCGGCACCAATGCGATTACCACAGTCCGTATTTTCAAGCATAGTAGTGGCTGCATAATGTCATTGGTATGCTTGTAATTGTTAAGGACTGGGGAGTTTTTCAAGATAAAAAAAAAATTACGGACTGGAGCTAAGCACAGGCAAAATTCTAGAGGAAAACCTGGTTCAGTTTGCTTTTCACCAGACACTGGGGGATAAATTTACCTTTCAGCAGGACAATAACCTAAAACCCAAGGCGAAATCTACACTGGAGTTGCTTACCAAGAAGACAGTGAATGTTCCTGAGTGGCCACGTTACACTTTCAACTTAAATCTGCTTGAAAATCTATGGCAAGACTTGAAAATGGTTGTCTAGCAATGATCAACAACCAATTTGTCAGAATTTTGAAAAGAACCATTGTTCTTTTCAAAGATTGTACAATCCATGTGAGCAAAGCTGTTAGCGACTTACCCAGAAAGACTCACAGCTGTAATCACTGGGGATTCACAAGGGATTCTAACATATACTGACTCAAGGGTGTAATTACTTATGTAAATTAGATATTTCTGTATTTCATTTTCAATAAATCTGTAAACATTTCTAAAAATGGGTTTTCACTTCATCATTATTGGGTATTGTGTGTAATAATATTTAATACATTTTGAATTCAGGCTGTAACAACAAAATGTGGAATAAGTCAAGGGGAATGGATACTTTCTGAAGGCACTGTATATGTGACTCACCACCTGGATTCGGTCTAATTGTCACGTCCTGACCAGTATAAGGGGTTATTTGTTATTGTAGTTTGGTCAGGACGTGGCAGGGGTGTGTTTGTTTTGTGTTGTCGGGGTTTTTGGGTTGTGTTCTATGTTTTGTATTTCTATGTTCTATTTTCTAGTTTTTCTATTTCTATGTCTAGTTTATTGTTTTGACCTTCAATTGGAGGCAGCTGTTCCTCGTTGCCTCTAATTGAAGGTCCTATTTAGTATGGGTGTTTTTCATGGGGTTTTTGTGGGTAGTTGTTTTGTGTATAGCTGTATGCCTTACAGGACTGTTTGTCGTCGTTGTTTTTGTATACGTGTGTTTTGTTTTGGTTTTCCTTCTTTCTGCCAATAAAAAAAGAAGATGAGTATACAGACTCCTGCTGCATTTTGGTCTAATTCCTACGACGACCATGACAGAACTACCCACCACCAACGGACCAAGCAGCGGAGGAAGGAGCAACAGGAAGAGGGATGGACATGGAAGGAGATGAGGTTGAGTTTATCCAGGGCTATGGAGAATTTAAGGAAGACAGAGAGGCATCCCCAAAACAAATTGGGGGGGGCACACGGGGAGTTGGGCAGAGTCAGGATGGAGACCTGAGCCAACTCCCCGTGCTTATTATGGGGAGCAACGAGTCAAGAAAGCACCGAGCTATGGGGAAATGCGCACTGTATTGAGAAGAAGCATTCAAAGGCCGGTGCGATCGGTGGAAGCTCCTCAGCGTGGCCAGGCTACATTTACCATCCAGCCAGGATGGGTTGTGCAGGAGGTGCGCTCCAGACCTCCAGTGCCTACTCATGGCCCGGTGTATCCAGTTCCTGCTCCTCGCACTAGCCCTGAGGTGCGTGTCTCTAGTCTGGTGCCTCCAAAGCCAGAACCACGCACCAGGCCTCCAGTTTGTCAGCCCAGTCTAGTGCGTCCTGTTCCCGCTCCTCGCACTAGCCTTGGGGTGCGTGTCTCCAGTCTGATAACTCCAGTACCAGCCCCACGCACCAGGCCTCCAGTGCGTCAGCCCAGTCCAGCTCGTCCTGCTCCTGCTCCTTGCACTAGCCCTGTGGTGCGTGTCCCTAGTCTGGCGCCTCCTAAGCCAGCCCCACGCATCAGGGCTTCAGTGCGCAGTCCCCGTCCAGATTGTCCGGCAACAGTGCCCCGTCCAAATTGTCCGGCAACAGTGCCCCGTCCAGAGCGTCCGGCAACAGTGCCCCGTCCAGAGCGTCCGGCAACAGTGCCCCGTCCAGAGCGTCCGGCAACAGTGCCCCGTCCAGAGTGTCCGGCAACAGTGCCCCGTCCAGAGTGTCCGGCAACAGTGCCCCGTCCAGAGTGTCCGGCAACAGTGCCCCGTCCAGAGCGTCCGGCAACAGTGCCCCGTCCAGAGCTTCCGGCGATAGTGCCCCGTCTAGAGATGGCCCACAGTCCGGCACCAGCAGAGACGGCCCCCAGTCCAGAACCGCCAGAGTCGCCCTCCAGTCCGGCGCAGCCAGAGTCGCCCTCCAGTCCGGCGCAGCCAGAGTCGCCCTCCAGTCCGGCGCAGCCAGAGTCGCCCTCCAGTCCGGCGCAGCCAGAGTCGCCCTCCAGTCCGGCGCAGCCAGAGTCGCCCTCCAGTCCGGCGCAGCCAGAGTCGCCCTCCAGTCCGGCGCAGCCAGAGTCGCCCTCCAGTCCGGCGCAGCCAGAGTCGCCCTCCAGTCCGGCGCAGCCAGAGTCGCCCTCCAGCGACGCGCATCAGCCCGAGGTCTCCAGCGACGCTCATCAGCCCGAGGTCTCCAGCGACAGAGATGGCCCACAGTCCGGAACCGACAGTCACCCTACAGTCCGGAACCGGCGCAGCCAGAGTCGCCCTCCAGTCCGGAGCTCGGAGGTCTTCAGCAATGCTCCAGAGACTTCGGGAGGGGTAAAATACATTAAGCATTTAGCGGGGGTGGACAGGTTAGATTGGGGAGTAAGGCCGGAGCCTGAGCCACCTCCGTAGTAGGAGGTTGGGGAGGGGGGGGGTGTAGCACAAGAACCGTCGGTGACGGTGGCCACCCTCCCTTCCCTCCCTTTAGTTAGGATTATTTTTTTGTTTTGGGGTTTATTTTTTTGTGTTTATTTTTTGTCTGAGGTGCTTCTGGGGTCTGCACCTTTGGGGAGGGTACTGTCACGTCCTGATCAGTATAAGGGGTTATTTGTTATTGTAGTTTGGTCAGGACGTGGTTTGTTTTGTGTTGTCGGGGTTTTTGGGTTGTGTTCTATGTTTTGTATTTCTATGTTCTATTTTCTAGTTTTTCTATTTCTATGTCTAGTTTATTGTTTTGACCTTCAATTGGAGGCAGCTGTTCCTCGTTGCCTCTAATTGAAGGCCCTATTTAGTAGGGGTGTTTTTCATGGGGTTTTTGTGGGTAGTTGTTTCGTGCATAGCTGTATGCCTTACAGGACTGTGTCGTCGTTGTTTTTGTATACGTGTGTTTTGTTTTGGTTTTCCTTCTTTCTGCCAATAAAAAAGAAGATGAGTATACAGACTCCAGCTGCATTTTGGTCTAATTCCTACGACGGCCGTGACACTAATGTAGCAAAATGTGAAAGTGTTTTTTACATTGATAAAAGCAGAGCTACAAATGGTATATCATACACTGCATTTGAGGAACAATGGAAAGTAATTGGGCTTTGAAAGTTGATCAACTTGTAAACTCACTTTTGAGAAAATCACCTTAAAATGTTTTGGTATCTAGTGAAGAGCTCTTTGTCTACAACCATTCAGCATCGTTCACAACCTCGTAAGCTTTTGCCCCACCCATCTCATTTCACTCGGAGCGCACAGTTGACGCTCTGGCCGATGATTTTTGTTTACCTCTGGATAACATGAAAACAGCCTAACCAGCTCTGCTGACAACAATTTCATTACACTTTTTTCCAGACATTTACTGACACCGGCCACATTCAACGGGTGTTGTATACACGTCATGTAACGTTAACTAACGAGCCAGCCAGCTAACGTTAGCTAGTTAAACAACAATGTAGACTAGGGGCCAGGGAAAATGTTGGCCTTTTATAAACGCAATTCTACGTCATTTGACTGGAGACTGGAGGCTACTTTGACAATGACAAACAGAATCTGAGAGCAATAAAAATGACATCGTCGTGAGTCCAACAGCCTAGGTGTGTGGAGACACATATTGTATGCTACAATATGAGGAGGAAATTATAGCCCTAAAATTGCTTTCCAGTTTCAATGGCTCACCCAATGATGCACAGCTCACTCGCTGGTGGTGGCCGATGCGCTCGTGCAAAAAAAAGAGGCTCTCTCAGCAATATTTCAAAGTTGATCAAATATTTTGGTAGCCTACAGCATAGTCTTCTCTTTTCAGCTGGAGCCATTTGCTTCCAACCTGTATTTTCCCTTGATTGGATTTGAAATAGGGCAGGTCCTCACCAGACATCACTGGCAACAACGTCGCCTATGGGCACAACCCACCATCGCTGGACCAGACAGGACTGGCAAAAAGTGGTCTTCACTGAGTCGCGGTTTTGCCTCACCAGGGGCGATGGTAGGATTTGCGTTTATTGTCGAAGGAATGAGCATTACACTGAGGCCTGTACACTGGAGCGGGATCGAATTGGGGGTGGAGGGTCCGTCATGGTCTGGGTTGGTGTGTCACATCTTTGGACTGAGCTTGTTGTCATAGCAGGCAATCTCAGTGCTGTGCGTTACAGGGAAGACATCCTCCTCCCTCATGTGGTACCTTTCCTGCTGGTTCATCCAGACATGACCCTTCAGCATGACAATGCCACCAGCCATACTGCTCATTCTGTGCGTGATTGCCTGCAAGACAGGAATGTCAGTGTTCTCCCATGGCCAGCGAAGAGTCCGGATCTCAATCCCATTGAGCACGCCTGGGAGCAGTTGAATCGGAGGGTGAGGGCAACGGCCATTCCCCCCAGAAATGTCCGGGAACTTGCAGGTGCCTTGGTGGAAGAGTGGGGTAACATCTCACAGCACTGACAAATCTGGTGCCGTCCATGAGGAAGAGATGCACTGCAGTACTTAATGCAGCTGGTGGCCACACCAGATACTGACTGTTACTTTTGACCCCCCCCCTTTTGTTCAGGGACACATTATTCCATTTCTGTTAGTCACATGCCTGTGGAACTTGTTCAGTTTGTCTCAGTTGTTGAATCTTACGTTCATACAAATATTTATACATGTTAAGTTTGCTGAAAATAAACACAGTTGACAGTGAGAGGGTTTTTCTTTTTTTGCTGAGTTTAGGTGCGAAATATAGGTCCCCGGATTAGACCATTTGCTATTTTGTAAAAGATCACTCTTTGCATTCCATTGTCCAGGGAAGGAGGAGACAAAATGTTACATTTGACTCTAGTGGGACTTGAACCCACAACATTTACACTATCTATTGCCCCACACAGCTTTTCTGATAACAAGCCAAATTGAGAATCTTACGTGTGCCGGACTAAGCCCGTCTCCATCAAAGTAACCTAGTTCAACAACAGTGAACAAAGTGCCAACACTGCCTAATATTAGGTTCTAACTAGAAAAGCAAACAGCTCTGGGAAACAAAAATTAACATCCTCTAGGGAGCCAGCTAGCTAATGTTAGCTAGCTAGCTAACAGTACACTTTAGCTTAAGACATATAGCTAGCTAGCTAAACAATGAACCTAGCTAGGTAAACAACGTTTAAGATCACACACACGTCATGTTAGAAAATGAGCCAGCCAGCTAACGTTAGCCAGTTAAACAATGACCAAAGTGGCAACAATGCCACAGTGCTGGGAACTAACCAACCAGGTCCAATGTTAGCTAGCTAACATTAGACTAAATAGAAAAGCAAACGGCTCTGGGAAACAAATAATAATGTCAGATAGGGAGCCAGTCAGCTAACGTTAGCTAGCTAGCTAACAGTACACTTTAGCTTGAAAAGAAACCACTTTGTCAAAATTTGAGATGTGTAATATATGAAAATGTAGCTACCTAAGGCTAGACTATCAACATGCATCATGGACACATCTCTCTGTCAGGAATGCCATCCTTAGTTTGAAGACGTAATCCGGAGACAGGGGTTTTCTCCATCTCTTTAGCTATCAAAACTTGATCCTCCAGAAAATGGAGAGCAACACTTATGCAGCTCCACTACACAATACGTTTATAAAAAAGCAGCGTTCGACAGGATTACCAACACAGACTGACGAGCTCAAATAGACAGACGCTTTCTTTACGGCAGACCAATCCAAACTCCTCTTTCAGCATGTCCAGCCCACATTATCTCAGTCAATCATGGCTAGTGGGAAGGTTGCTAACTTTTTCTGTGGCTTAACCAACAAGGCTCATAATTTAACAACTTTATTCTTATTTACAGATGGCATACAAGTTTGTTATTAACGTACATGAAAGTTCACATGTTCGATTAGGCATTTCTGCCAAAAAACGCATTTGACAAAAAAAAAATGTTTACGTTCAAACTGCTCTCCTGTGAAGTGGTGACTTGCGACTTACGCCTAGTTTCCTGAATCGGGTCACATATAGTAGTATAATACCTCAAAGAGTACATTAAAAACATTTATTTAACTAGGCAAGTCAGTTTTAGAACAAATCCTTATATTCAATGACAGCCTACACGAGCCCGGGCCAATTGTGCACCGCCCTATGGAACTCCCAATCACAGGCGGTTGTGATACAGCCTGGATTCGAACCAGGGTGTCTGTAGTGACACCTCTAGCACTGAGATGCAGTGCCTTAGACTGCTGGGCCACCCGGGAGCACAACATTTGAATTGGATCTTGCGTTGGGTAGGTCTGCATTCTCTCCTGTTCATTCAACTCTTTAGAACAGGGGTGGATTTAGAATAGGGCATGTGCCAGGGGTGGATGATTGAGGGGGAGGGAGGAGGTGGACAGTGGCGAGGCATACCGCTCCTTGTGATTATTGGCCCAGCAGTAATGATAGCGTTTCCTGATGCAGAGTTTGATTCCGTCCTCTCTGAGACGTCCCGCTTCTTTCTACTACCACAGATCTGTGGAGACAAGACAGGGATATGTGGCTTTAATCCAAATATTTTTGCTTTGAGTTCAAATTACCAGCATGTTACTAAAAGGTACCAAGTCATTGCTTTGTTTCTCATCTTGGTGTGAATGCCTTTTGGACTAATATTGCCAGAGGTCACCCTCAGAACCTCACCGGCATGAGCATGGGGCAGTCATCGGCTCGACACAGCTTGGTAACGCAGTGCAGGAAGACAGTAGACATTTTCTGGTTCTTGTGCTTGACAAAGCGAAACACTTCAAAGGCAAAACGGCCCATTTGACTCTTCCCATTCTCAAACACAGTTGTCTGTGGGTCTTTGTCACAGCTGGTTCAGAAACAAAGGCAAAACAACAAAACAGATTGGAAAAATCACACTACCGCACTGTTCAAGGAAATTGCTTCAGAGAAACATGCATAAGAATTACCTAAAGAAGAGGTCATAGCGAAGTTCATCATTTGGATTCCCAGAGGCGGTGGTGTAACAGTAGTCCATCAGAACATTCCATCTATTTTAGCAGGGAGAAGGAAATATGGTAAATGGTCATGAAAATAGGTATGATTGCGCAACTAGGATCAAACAATCTGAAAGAGGGGTCTGGTTTTATCACCTCAGGACAAGGGCCTCCCTTTCTCCAGTAAGGTTAGCATTGAGTCACTGAGGATTAGGCTCCGTCCCTTTCAGTCGTGGCGTCTGTCCTACCATGTGTTATCGGCAGGGATAGTAGGTCAGTGACAGCGGGGCCCCAGCAAACAAGTCCCATTGGCACGATGTGGGCTAAAATATTGTCCCCATGATGGCTGCCAACATTTGGGCCAATGAGCCTTTGATCATTGACTACATTGGCCACCAAGGCATTTGCCATTTGTTTCCCAGTGTGGGCAGCCCATATGGAAAGGCAGCCCTCACTTTGCCTGAAATAATGCCATATTTTCCCAGCAACATGCCCACATTGGCACAATGGCCCGTGTTGGGTTGGTGTGGGCTTGTTGTGGTCTGGCCCATGTTAGGCTGTTGTGGGCTAGCCCATGCCAGCCTTATCCACCGAATACCCACATGGGACCAATGGGGTGATGTTTGTGGGGCGTTTCTTAATTGACACAGTAGTGACACAGTTAATAGTATTATGGGCCCCTCCTCTTGAATTTCCCTTTGATTTTTGTTCAACACTTTATTTGGTCAAGAAGAGCTAAAAATGTAATGAGTCTGTATAATTATCCCATGGTCCTCTGTATCTCAGTTGGTGGGCCTGCACAACGAGGGGGCTAAAGATTCAAACTTTAGCCCCCTCAGTTTTAGTTTTATGTTCCTATTTAAAAATAGCTAAAAAGTTTAAAATGCTTGAGTGACAGGTTGGCGCCCCCAAAAAATCTGTATCTCCGCAGCGCTGTGTCAGCATTATGGACAGGGCGCTCTGCGGTGTGTGAAGGCAGCCTGGTTTCATAGACTAGACATAGTAAACGTAGTAAATGTAAATCCGGGACACTTAAATTAGTATGATATGTTACGTTTGGTATCATTAAATAAAGCAGAAGGTTACTTAAAGGTGCAATATGCAGAAATCGTGCCGCCATTTCCTGATTGCTAAAATTGAATAGTTTGACTAATTTCAGTTTGTGACAAAAAAAGCAGTCATTCTGTAGAGAATCATTGTACCATCTAAACCGCTGTGAAATACATTTTCAATAACTAAAAATATTGTATTTTCAAAAAAAAACTTAATGGGAAGCATAGAATAGTGCACATAGAACAGATCTATTACTTCTTAGACTTGCTTTCAATGAGAATGAGAGATCTCTAACTGAACATTTATATATGAATTTGGTCGGATTGCCCAAAAAGTCACATTTTGTACGTTTTGCAAATTCACAACATATTGTACTTTTAGCAAATTTGCAACATATACAAAAATGGATGGACATTCTGAAATTATACATACCATACAAAACGTTAGCCCTAAAAATGCTTTCCAGTTTCAATGGCTCACCCAATGATGCACAGCTCACTCGCTGGTGATGGCCGATGCACTCGTGCCAAAAGAGAGTCTCTCTCAACAATATTTGAAAGTTGATCAAATATTTTCAGCAGGAGCCATTTGCTTTCCAACCTGTATTTTCTCTCGATTTTATTTGAAATATTGCAAAAGGCCTGTTTTGTCTGCATGCTGTTTTTTCACTGCCAGATTTACTGCACGTTCCTGACTGTAGGCTAGTCCATGTTATTAGGCTACAATCCACAGCTATTGATCCTCTGTCGCTAAATTATAGGCCTTCTCATTGTGTAATAGGCTATTCTGAATTATTATTCATTTCTGAACAGACAGCAGTAATTCTATAACTTTGGCAAATGTATTTCAATTGATCAGGGGTGATGCAGTTCATTCAGAACCCTTCATGTGGCTATGATTCTATAAGGAAATAAATGATGTAGTGCAATGCTTGAGAGATGCAGGCTCATGTCTATCAGAGTAGAGAGAGAGAGAGCAAGATCATAGAAAGTTAAAAAGTTAGAAAGCATAAACCCGGGCCAACCCAAATCAACTTTAGAATGTTAGGCCCAGGCTGAAATTCTATTTTTTAACATTACACTGTTTGGTGGGGGCAGGATAATTAAATAATAGACAACTCGAATGAACTTTGATCGCTTTTATTAGACTTTTTACATTAAAAATAATATCTTACATTTCAAATAATTTCATGCCAGGAGAGGTACAGGATCCGGCCAAATAGGTTCTGGAACAAAACAGTCCAAAATGGAGAGGTGCCGGATCCTGTTCCAGCAGGATTCAGCTCAAATTAAACTCTATGGGATGGTTGCGCTAACTAGGCTAATGTGATTAGCATGAGGTTGTAAGTAACAAAAAAAATCCCAGGACATAGACCTTAAATTCTAGTTAATCTAACTGCACTGTCCAATTTACAGTAGCTATTACAGTGAAATAATACATTGCTATTGTTGGAGGAGAGTGAACAACTATGAACTTGAAAATGTATTAATAAACAAATTAGGCACATTTGGGCAGTCTTGATACAACATTTTGAACAGACATGCAATGGCTCATTGGATCAGTCTAAAACTTTGCATACACAGCTGCCATCTAGTGGTCAAAATCTAAATTGAACCTGGGCTAGAATAATAAACTCAGCAAAAAAAGAAACATCCCTTTTTCAGGAGCATGTCTTTCAAAGATAATTTGTAAAAATCCAATAACTTCACAGATCTTCAGTGTAAAGGGTTTAAGCAGCGAGTCGGAGTCAGAAGCAGAGCATTCTCTGGTCTCTACTCCTCCCGTTCCGGGGTCTGAGACTCTGAAGCTTCCCACCGTTAGCTCTGACAAATTGAAAACCCTAGTCATTAGTGACTCCATTACCCGCAGTATTAGACTGAAAATGAATCATCCAGCGATCATACACTGTTTACCAGGGGGCAGGGCTACCGACGTTAAGGCTAATCTGAAGATGGTGCTGGCTAAAGCTAAAACTGGCGAGAGTAGAGAGTATAGAGATATTGTTATCCACTTCGGCACCAACGATGTTAGGATGAAACAGTCAGAGGTCACCAAGCGCAACATAGCTTCAGCGTGTAAATCAGCTAGAAAGATGTGTCGGCATCGAGTAACTGTCTCTGGCCCCCTCCCAGTAAGGGGGAGTGATGAGCTCGACAGCAGAGTCTCACAACTCAATCGCTGGTTGAAAACTGTTTTCTGCCCCTCCCAAAAGATAGAATTTGTAGATAATTGGCCCTCTTTCTGGGACTCACCCACAAACAGGACCAAGCCTGGCCTGTTGAGGAGTGAAAAACTCCATCCTAGCTGGAGGGGTGCTCTCATCTTATCTACGAACATAGACAGGGCTCTAACTCCTCTAGCTCCACAATGAAATAGGGTGCAGGCCAGGCAGCAGGCTGTTAGCCAGCCTGCCAGGTTAGTGGAGTCTCCCACTAGCACAGTCAGTGTAGTCAGCTCAACTATCCCCATTGAGACCGTGTCTGTGCCTCGACCTAGGTTGGGCAAAACTAAACATGGCGGTGTTCGCCTTAGCAATCTCACTAGAATAAAGACCTCCTCCATTCCTGCCATTATTGAAAGAGATCGTGATACCTCACATCTCAAAATAGGGCTACTTAATGTTAGATCACTCACTTCAAAGGCAGTTATAGTCAATGAACTAATCACTGATCATAATCTTGATGTGATTGACCTGACTGAAACATGCCACAGTCATACTCTGGACCTAGTTTTGTCCCGTGGAATAAATGTTGTGAATCTTAATGTTTTTCCTCATAATCCTGGACTATCGGACCACCATTTTATTACGTTTGCAATCGCAACAAATAATTTGCTCAGACCCCAACCAAGGAGCATCAAAAGTCGTGCTATAAATTCTCAGACAACCCAAAGATTACTTGATGCCCTTCCAGACTCCCTCTATCTACCCAAGGACGTCAGAGGATAAAAATCAGTTAACCACCTAACTGAGGAACTCAATTTAACCTTGCGCAATACCCTAGATGCAGTTGCACACCTAAAAACTAAAAACATTTGTCATAAGAAACTAGCTCCCTGGTATACAGAAAATACACGAGCTCTGAAGCAAGCTTCCAGAAAATTGGAACGGAAATGGCGCCACACCAAACTGGAAGTCTTCCGACTAGCTTGGAAAGACAGTACCGTGCAGTATCGAAGAGCCCTCACTGCTGCTCGATCATCCTATTTTTCCAACATAATTGAGGAAAATAAGAACAATCCAAAATTTATTTTTGATACTGTCGCAAAGCTAACTAAAAAGCAGCATTCCCCAAGAGAGGATGGCTTTCACTTCAGCAGTAATAAATTCTTTGAGGAAAAGATCATGATCATTAGAAAGCAAATTACGGACTCCTCTTTAAATCTGCGTATTCCTCCAAAGCTCAGTTGTCCTGAGTCTGCACAACTCTGCCAGGACCTAGGATTAAGGGAGACACTAAAGTGTTTTAGTACTATATCTCTTGACACAATGACGAAAATAATCATGGCCTCTAAACCTTCAAGCTGCATACTGGACCCTATTCCAACTAAACTACTGAAAGAGCTGCTTCCTGTGCTTGGCCCTCATATGTTGAACATAATAAATGGCTCTCTATCCACCGGATGTGTACCAAACTCACTAAAAGTGGCAGTAATAAAGCCTCTCTTGAAAAAGCCAACTCTTGACCCAGAAAATATAAAAAACTATCGGTCTATATCGAATCTTCCATTCCTCTCAAAAATGTTAGAAAAAGCTGTTGCGCAGCAACTCACTGCCTTCCTGAAGACAAACAATGTATACAAAATGCTTCAGTCTGGTTTTAGACCCCATCATAGCACTGAGACTGCACTTGTGAAGGTGGTAAATGACCTTTTAATGATGTCAGACCGAGGCTCTGCATCTGTCCTCGTGCTCCTACATCTTAGTGCTGCTTTTGATACCATCGATCACCACATTCTTTTGGAGAGATTGGAAACCCAAATTGGTCTACACGGACAAGTTCTGGCCTGGTTTAGATCTTATCTGTCGGAAAGATATCAGTTTGTCTCTGTGAATGGCTTGTCCTCTGACAAATCAACTGTAAATTTTGGTGTTCCTCAAGGTTCCGTTTTAGGACCACTATTGTTTTCACTACATATTATACCTCTTGGTGATGTCATTCGAAAACATAATGTTAAATTTCACTGCTATGCGGATGACACACAGCTGTACATTTCAATGAAACATGGTGAAGCCCCAAAATTGCCCTCGCTAGAAGCCTGTGTTTCAGACATAAGGAAGTGGATGGCTGCAAACTTTCTACTTTTAAACTCGGACAAAACAGAGATGCTTGTTCTAGGTCCCAAGAAACAAAGAGATCTTCTGTTGAATCTGACAATTAATCTTGATGGTTGTACAGTCGTCTCAAATAAAACTGTGAAGGACCTCGGTGTTACTCTGGACCCTGCTCTCTCTTTTGAAGAACATATCAAGACTGTTTCAAGGGCAGCTTTTTCCCATTTACGTAACATTGCAAAAATCTGAAACTTTCTGTCCACAAATGATGCAGAAATATTAATCCATGCTTTTGTTACTTCTAGGTTGGACTACTGCAATGCTCTACTTTCTGGCTACCTGGATAAAGCACTAAATAAACTTCAGTTAGTGCTAAATACGGCTACTAGAATCCTGACTAGAACCAAAAAATTTGATCATATTACTCCAGTGCTAGCCTCCCTACACTGGCTTCCTTTTAACCTGTTTGGGATAGGGGGCAGTATTGAGAATTTTGGAAAAAATATGTGCCCATTTTTAACTGCCTCCTACACCAACTCAGAAGCTAGAATATGCATATTATTGTTCAGGTTTGGATAGAAAACACTCTGAATTTTCTAAAACTGTTTGAATGGTGTCTGTGAGTATAACAGAACTCCTATGGCAGGCAAAAACCTGACAAGGTTTCATGCAGGAAGTACCCTGTCTGACAAGGAGTCGTGCGTCTTGCATCTGTTTATTGAAAAGTAAGGATCTTAGCTGTAATGTGACAATTCCCAGGGCTCCGATAGGCTCTCAGAACCCGGGAAATACCTGAAGGTTGACGAGGCAGCCTCAGGCTGAAACACATTATCGCCTTTGGTAAGTGGCGGATCAGAGGACCTTTGAATGAGGCGCGTGCACGATTCGCTCCTGAGGAGAAATTTAATTCGGCTGTTTAGGCTCAATGCATATTCCCGGTCGGAATATTATCGCTTTTCTACGAGATAAATGGCATAAAAATTGGTTTTAAACAGCGGTTGACATGCTTCGAAGTACAGTAATGGAATATTTAGAATTTTTTTGGCGCGAGACCGTGATGTAGCATTCTGATAGTGTCTAGAACTCACGAACAAAACGTCGCTGTTTGGATATAACGATGGATTATTTGGGACCAAACCAACATTTGTTATTGAAGTAGAAGTCCTGGCAGTGCATTCTGACGAAGAACAAGCAAGGTAAGAACATTTTTCTTATAGGAAATGTGATTTTGGTGGAGGCTGAACTGGGTGGATGTCTAAATAGCTAGCCCTGTGATGCCGGGCTATGTACTTAGATTATTGCAAAATGTGCTTCATCCGAAAAGCTATTTTAAAATCGGACATATCGAGTGCATAGAGGAGTAATGTATCTATAATTCTTAAAATAATTGTTATGCTTTTTGTGAACGTTTATCGTGAGTAATTTAGCAAACTGTTAGTAAATTCCCTGGAAGTTTGCGGGGGTTATGCTTTTTCTGAACGTCACATGCTAATGTAAAAAGCTGTTTTTTGATATAAATATGAACTTGATTGAACAGACATGCATGTATTGTATAACACAATGTCCTAGGTGTGTCATCTGATGAAGATCATAAAAGGTTAGTGCTGCATTTAGCTGTGGTTTGGGTTTATGTGACATGATATGCTAGCTTGAAAAATGGGTGTCTGATTATTTCTGGCTGGGCACTCTGCTGACATAATCTAATGTTTTGCTTTCGTTGTAAAGCCTTTTTGAAATCGGACAGTGGGGTTAGATTAAGGAGATTCTTGTCTTTAAATAGCTGTAAAATAGTCATATGTTTGAGAAATTGAAGTAATAGTATTTCTAACGATTCAAAAATCGCGCCACTGGATTTCAGTGGCTGTTACGTAGGTGGGACGAGTTCGTCCCACATGCGCCAGAGAGGTTAAGGCAAGGACTGATTTCAAGGTTTTATTGCTAACCTACAAAGCATTACATGGGCTTGCGCCTACCTATCTTTCCGATTTGTTCCTGCCGTACATACCTACACGTACGCTATGGTCACAAGACGCAGACCTCCTAATTGTCCCTAGAATTTCTAAGCAAACAGCTGGAGGCAGGGCTTTCTCCTATAGAGCTCCATTATTATTGAATGGTCTGCCTACCCATGTGAGAGATGCAGATTCGGTCTCAACATTTAGGTCTTTACTGAAGACTCATCTCTTCAGTGGGTCCTATGATTGAGTGTAGTCTGGCCCAGGAGTGTGAAGGTGAACGGAAAGGCTCTGGAGCAACGAACCACCCTTGCTGTCTCTGCCTGGCCGGTTCCCCTCTCTCCACTGGGATTCTCTGCCTCTAACCCTATTACAGGGGCTGAGTCACTGGCTTATTGGTGTTCTTCCATGCCGTCCCTAGCAGGGGTGCGTCACTTGAGCGGGTTGAGTCACTGACGTGGTCTTCCTGTCTGGGTTGGCCCCTTGGGTTGTGCCGTGGCGGAGATCTTTGTGGGCTATACTCGGCCTTCTCGCAGGATGGTAACTTGGTGTTTGAAGATATCCCTCTAGTGGTGTGGGAGCTGTGCTTTGGCAAAGTGGGTGGGATTATATCCTTCCTGTTTGTCCCTGTCCGGGGGTATCGTAGGATGGGGCCACAGTGTCCCCTGACCCCTCCTGTCTCAGCCTCCAGTATTTATGCTGCAGTAGTTTATGTGTCGGGGGGCTAGGGTCAGTCTGTTATATCTGGAGTATTTCTCCTGTCTTATCCGGTGTCCTGTGTGAATTTAAGTATGCTATCTCTAATTCTTTCTTTCTTTCTCTCTCTCGGAGGACCTGAGCCCTAGGACCATAACTCAGGACTACCTGACATGATGACTCCTTGCTGTCCCCAGTCCACCTGGCCATGCTGCTGCTCCAGTTTCAACTATTCTACCTGCGGCTATGGAACCCTGACCTGTTCACCGGATGTGCTACCTGTCCCAGACCTGCTGTTTTCAATTCTCTAGAGACAGCAGGAGCGGTAGAGATACTCTCAATGATCGGCTATGGAAAGCCAACTGACATTTACTCCTGAGGTGCTGACTCTTGACAACTGTGATTATTATTATTATTATTTGACCATGCTGGTCATTTATGAACATTTGAACATCTTGGCCATGTTCTGTTATAATCTCCACCCGGTACAGCCAGAAGAGGACTGGCCACCCCTCATAGCCTGGTTCCTCTCTAGGTTTCTTCCTAGGTTTTGGCCTTTCTAGAGAGTTTTTCCTAGTCACCGTGCTTCTACACCTGCATTGCTTGCTGTTTGGGGTTTTAGGCTGGGTTTCTGTACAGCACTTTGAGATATCAGCTGATGTAAGAAGGGCTATATAAATACATTTGATTTGATTTGACTTGCAGGTGCCTTGGTGGAAGAGTGGGGTAACATCTCACTGCAAGAACTGGCAAATCTGGTGCAGTCCATGAGGAGGAGATACACTGCAGTACTTAATGCAGCTGGTGGCCACACCAGATACTGACTGTTATGTTTGATTTTGAACTCCCCTTTTTTCAGGGACAGATTATTCTATTTCTGTTAGTCACATGTCTGAGGAATTTGTTCAGTTTGTGGTCTCTGTTGTTGAATCTTGTTATGTTCATACAAATATTTACAAATGTTAAGTTAGGCTTAAAAATTAAGTTTACATTATG
This sequence comes from Salmo trutta, assembly GCF_901001165.1. Classification (NCBI taxonomy): domain Eukaryota; kingdom Metazoa; phylum Chordata; class Actinopteri; order Salmoniformes; family Salmonidae; genus Salmo; species Salmo trutta. Next base: position 56,052,202 of record NC_042975.1, read on the forward strand.
GCCTTTCTCTTGCATTTCAAAAATGTTGGTACAAAAAAAACATATTTTACCAGATCTAATGTGTTAAATATTCTCCTACATTAATTTCACATTTCCACAAACTTCAAAGTGTTTCCTTTAAGAATAAGGATAAGATGCGCCTGAGAAGAAGGCTGACATTTTATGTGTTCCTATCCAATTGTGTTTTTTTGTTCATTTCTTTGCGTTGTTTGTAACTTACTTTGTACATAATATTGCTGCTATCGCCTCTGTCCGAAAATAACTTCTGAACATCAGAACTGCGATTACTCACCATGAACTGGCAGAAAACTTTTTTTTTCCTTTAATGCACGGGGCACGCTTCTTCAGCACACTGTATCTCAGGAGTGCGTACAACCTGGTGCGTATCCGAGAGGGAAACAAGTGGAAGACGGCATTTAGTACCACCTCAGGGCATTATGAGTACCTCGTCATGCCGTATGGGTTGAAGAAGGCTCCATCAGTCTTTCAATCTTTTGTAAACGAGATTTTCAGGGACCTGCACATACAGGGTGTAGTGGTGTATATCGATGACATTCTGATATACTCCGCTACACGCGCCGAGCATGTGTCCCTGGTGCGCAGAGTGCTTGGTCGCCTGTTGGAGCATGACCTGTATGTCAAGGCTAAGAAATGCCTGTTCTTTCAACAGTCCGTCTCCTTCTTAGGGTATCGCCTATCCACGTCAGGAGTGGAGATGGAAAGTGACCGCATTGCAGCCGTACGTAATTGGCCGACTCCCACCACGGTGAAGGAGGTGCAGCGATTTTTAGGGTTTGCCAATTACTACCGGAGGTTTATCCGAGGTTTTGGTCAGGTAGCTGCTCCCATTACCTCATTGCTGAAGGGGGTCCGGTGCGTTTGCAGTGGTCGGCTGGGGCGGACAGGGCTTTTAGGCAACTGAAGGCTCGGTTTACCTCGGTTCCTGTTTTGGCTCATCCGGATCCCTCTTTGCAATTCATAGTGGAGGTGGACGCGTCTGAGGCTGGGATAGGAGCTGTGCTCTCTCAGCGCTCGGGTATGCCACCTAAGCTCCGCCCCTGTGCCTTCTTCTCTAAGAAGCTCAGCCCGGCGGAGCGAAACTGTGATGTTGGGGACCGGGAGCTGTTGGCTGTCGTCAAGGCTTTGAAGGCGTGGAGACATTGGCTTGAGGGGGCTAAACACCCTTTTCAAATCTGGACTGACCACCGCAATCTTGAGTACATCTGGGAGGCGAGGAGACTGAATCCTCGCCAGGCAAGGTGGGCCATGTTTTTCACCCATTTTGTGTTTACCCTCTCTTACAGACCAGGCTCCCAGAACGTTAAGGCAGATGCACTGTCCCGGCTGTATGACACAGAGGAGCGGTCCATAGATCACACTCCCATAATCCCAGCCTCTTGTTTGGTGGCACCGGTAGTGTGGGAGCTGGACGCGGACATTGAGCGGGCGTCACGTGCAGAGCCAGTTCCCCCTCAGTGTCCAGCTGAGCGTCTGTACGTTCCATCTGCTGTCCGCGACCGATTGATCTACTGGGCTCACACGTCACCCTCCTATGGTCATCCTGGGATTGGTCGGACAATGCGCTATCTTTAGTGGGAGGTACTGGTGGCCCACTTTAGCTAAGGACGTCAGGGTTTATGTTTCCTCCTGCTCAGTGTGCACCCAGTGCAAGGCTCCTAGACACCTACCCAGAGGTAAGTTACAACCCTTACCCATTCCACAACGGCCATGGTCGCACTTGTCGGTGGATTTCCTAACCGATCTTCCACCTTCACAAGATAACACCACGATCCTGGTCGTTGTGGATCATTTTTCTAAGTCCTGTCGTCTCCTCCCTTTGCCCGGTCTCTGTACGGCCCTACAGACTGTGGAGGCTCTGTTTACACACGTCTTCCGGCACTACGGGGTGCCTGAGGATATAGTGTCTGATCGGGCCCCCAGTTTACGTCAAGGGTCTGGAAGGTGTTCATGGAACGTCTGGGGGTCTCGGTCAGCCTTACCTCAGGTGTTCACCCTGAGAGTAACGGGCAGGTGGAGAGAGTTAACCAGGATGTAGTAGGTTTCTGAGGTCTTATTGCCAGGACCAGCCGGGGGAGTGGGCGGCATTCGTGCCCTGGGCAGAGATGGCCCAGAACTCGCTCCACCACTCCCCCACTAACCTCTCTCCCTTTCAGTGTGTGTTGGGGTATATGCCGGTTCTGGCCCCTTGGCATCAGAGTCAGACAGAGGCACCTGCGGTGGATGACTGGTTTAGGCACGCGGAGGAAACCTGGGACACCGCTCACGTCCACCATCAGCGCACCGTACGGCGCCAGAAAGTTGGCGCAGACTGTCACCACAGTGAGGCCCCAGTGAGGCCCCAGTGTCTGGCTCTCAACCCGAAACCTGCCCCTCCGCCTGCCCTGCCGGAAGCTGGGTCCGCGGTTTGTGGGGCCGTTTAAGGTCCTGGGGAGAGTGAACGAGGTATGTTATAGGTTAAAGCTTCCCCCCATTACCGCATTAACCCCTCGTTCCATGTGTCTCTCCTCAGGCCGGTGGTGGCTGGCTCACTCCAGGAGGCAGAGGTGCGGGAGGTTCCTCCACCCCCTCTGGACATTGAGGGGCCCCTGGCGTACTCCGTTTGATCCATCCTGGATTCGAGATATCGGGCGATGGGCCTTCAGTACCTCATGGACTGGGAGGTGTATGGTCCGGAGGAGAGATGCTGTGTTCCGGTGGAGGATGTGTTAGATCCTTCCCTGCTGCGAGAGTTCCATCGTCTCCATCCGGATCGCCCTGCACCTCATCCTCCGGGTCGTCCCCGAGGCCGGTGTCAACGCGCAGCTAGAGCCGCGCATCAGGGGGGTACTGTCACGACTTCTGCTGAAGTCGATGCCCCTCCTTGTTCGGGTGGTGCTCGGCGGTCGACGTCACCGGTCTTCTAGCCATCATTGATCCATTTTTCATTTTCCATTGGTTTTGTCTTGTCTTCCTACACACCTGGTTCCAATCACATTCATTACATGTTGTGTATTTAACCCTATGTTTCCCCTCATGTCCTTGTCAGAGATTGTTTGTTGTTATGTGATTGTGCATTTGTATTGGTGCGCGACGGGTTATTTTACCCATGTTATTTTATTTATGTTCGTCTGTTTTTTGGAGATTTTTTATCTTTATTAATAGCTTCTTTGGGATTGGTGTCCCTTCCATGGGACGGTTGAGCTAACGTAGGCTAATGCGATTAGCATGAGGTTGTAAGTAACAAGAACATTTCTCAGGACATAAACATATCTGATATTGGCAGAAAGATTAAATTCTTGTTAATCTAGATGCACTGTCCAATTTACAGTAGCTCTTACAGTGAAAGAATACCATGCTATTATTTATGTGCACAATTTTGAACAAGAAAAGTTATTAATAAACAAATTAGGCACATTTGGGCAGCCTTCATACAAAGTTTTGAACAGAAATACAATGGGTTCATTGGATCAGTCTAAAACTTTGCACATACACTTCTGCCATCATGTGGACAAAATCTAAGTTGCACCTGGGCTGGAATAATACATTATGGCCTTTCCTTTGCATTTCAAAGATGATGGTACAAAAAAATACAAAAGAACGGTTGTTTTTTTCTTTGTATTATCTTTTACCAGATCTATTGTGTTATATTTTCCTACATTCCGTTCACATTTCCACAAACTTCAGTGTTTCCTTTCAAATGGTACCAAGAAAAAGCATATCCTTGCTACAGGGCCTGAGCTACAGGCAGTTAGATGTAATTTTAGGTGAAAATTGAAACAAGGGGCAGATCCTTAAGAGACAAGACATCAAGCTAACGAAAATAGCTGCTTGGATTTTCCCAATTTGGAACTGCCTTTTCTCATGGAAGCCTCCCCATTCAGAGGAAGAGATGAGCGCTTCTTGTGTTACAGGAGTTTACTATGCTCTTTTCCGGGACACTGTGAACCGACCGGATTTTCAATGGAACAACTGCCTACTTGCGGAGGACCGAGCTCTTTACCTTAAGCTAGCAAATCTTGCTGTTGCACAATTTGCTGGGTAGATCACGGCCACCTACCTTCTTCTCTACACCTCAGGCTTGACGTAGTTCTGATATGGGGAGAGTATAAAAGCCCTGTCACCACTGAATGGGACTTCAGGGACCTCTCACCGGGGAAGTCACCTCCGCCTGTGGAAAATGTAACAGGACTGACGCTTCCAGAGGATCAATTAGGTTTAAGAGCCTTGCTCAAGGGCACGTTGGTAGATTTTTCCTCTAGTCAGCTTAGGGATTTGAACCAGTGACTTTTCAGTTACTGGGCCAACGCTCTTAACTGCTAGGCTACCTGCTGCCCCTAATGGAAGGCAGCGGTCAATGGTGAACGTGGCTTCTTTGACTTTGGGAAGCCCATCTAGACATCAAACAGCTTCGCCAGCCTGGCCTTGGAGGTTTCCGCGCTATCGGCCTCTACCCTGTTTCCAACCTAGGGGGATCCTACCTCGGGTTCAGATCTTCCAAGCTTCCCCCCTCATCGGGCCGCGAGGGTGTCAGACTCTGGCCGCTTTGTCAGCCACGATGGATTCTACGGCTGGCTCAGGTCTATTATCCCTACCTCCCATCGGTCCTCTAGGGGTCTCCCAAACTACTCGAGGTGAAAAAACGTCCGGACCTCCTCGGTCATTTCACCAGCTATCATCATTGGCAGCTCTATGGGGAAAAACATCTCTGTTCCCGGGGCAAAAATCCTGTGCTATCCTGGAGCCCAAGTACAGGACATTACAAGGCTGCTTTCCTACATTTCTACAACAGTTGCCGGGGGGCTGACGCTGTCCTAGTCCAAGTGGGGTCAAAAGTCATTAGGAGGGCTAGATCGGAACTGCTGGAACTGGATTTTAAAGAACTGATTCTAGCTCTGAAAGACCAGAGATTCAGCAGGCTACTGGCATTACACAAAAGCCTAATGTAACTTGTTTGGCATAACTTTTACAGATAACTTTGGCACCTTTTGGAAATAGAAGATTTTCTACAGGAATGACAAGTCCATTCAAATCACATTTGAAGGCCACGTTGAGACAATGAGTGGTTCAGTGATCCAAGCTCAGATAATCCCTCCCATTGTGTCGCTGAGTTGTCATAGTGCTGCTGCAAATTTACATTGTCACAGGGGTATTGACAAGAAAAAACTTCAAACTGTAACCAGTGCCAGCAACCTGGTTAAGAAAATTACTGTACAAATTGTTAAATCCCCTTGGATTATATGGTTGAGCAGGATGAGACAAAAGGTAAGGCAAATAAGTCTGGCAGCAAAATTGGAAAATGTACTGCAATTGAGAAATCATGTGACTAAACTACTGCAAATCAAAAGGAAACTAATCTATACTATGAAACAAGAATAAATTATATAAAGAATGATAGTAAAAAGTTTGGGAGCGCCTTAAATTACATTTTGAGCAAAAAGGCAAACTCGGCTCCAGCCTTCATTGAATCAGATGGCTCATTCATCACAAAACCCACTGATATTTTTCATTGGCAAGATTAGCAAACTTAGACATGACATGCCAGCAACAAACACTTACATTACATATTCAAGTTTATCTGACCAAATTATGAAAGACAAGCGTTGTACTTTTGAATTCCGTAAAGTGAGTGTGGCAAGCCACCGGTGTCTGAAAACCCGGATGGAAAATTGCTAAGGATAATAGTGGATGATATCGCCAGTCCTATTTGCTACATCTTCAATTTAAGTCTACTAGAAAGTGTTTGCCCTCAGGCCTGGAGGGAAGCAAAAGTAATTCCACTACCCAAGAATAGTAAAGCCCCCTTTACTGGCTCAAATAGCCGACCAAATCAGCCTGTTACCAACCCTTAGTAAACTTTTAGAAAAATTGTGTTTGACCAGATACAATGTTATTTTACAGTAAACAAATTGACAAAATACTTTTAGCATGCTTATAGGGAAGGACATTCAACAAGCACAGCACTTACACAAATGACTGATGATTGGCTGAGAGAAATTGATAATAAAAAGATTCTGGGGGCTGTTTTGTTAGAATTCAGTGTTTCTTGACATTATCGATCATAGTCTGCTGCTAGAGAAACGTATGTGTTATGACTTTACACCCCCTGCAATATTGTGGATAAATAGTTACTTGTCTAATAGAACACAGAGGATGTTCTTTAATGGAAGCGTCTCCAACAAAGGAGTTGGAGGCCCCTCATTTTTTTCAATCTTTACTAATGACATGCCACTGGCTTTGAGTAAAGCCAGTTTGTCTATGTATGCGGATGACTCAACACTATACACATCAGCTACTACAGTGACTGAAATGACTGCAACACAACAAAGAGCTGCAGTTAGTTTCAGAATGGGTGGCAAGGAATAAGTTCTTCCTAAACATTTCTAAAACTAAAAGCGTTGTATTTGGGACAAATCATTGACCAAACCCTAAACCTCAACTAAATCTTGTAATGAATAATGTTCACATGCAAACATTACTGATATGCACGTCAATCTCTCATGGCTGAAAGTGGAGGAGAGATTGACTTCATCGCTGTCAGCCAGCCTGCCAGCTTAGTGGAGTATGCCACTAGCATAGTCAGTGTAGTCAGCTCAGCTATCACCATTGAGACCGTGTCTGTGCCTCGATCTAGGTTGGGCAAAACTAAACATGGCAGTGTTCACTTTAGCAATCTCACTGGAATAAAGACATCCTCCATTCCTGTCATTATTGAAAGAGATTGTGATATCTCACAACTCAAAATAGGGCTACTTAATGTTAGATTTCTCACTTCGAAGGCAGTTATAGTCAATGAACAAATCACTGATCATAATCTTGATGTGATTGGCCTGACTGAAACATGGCTCAAGCCTGATGAATTTAGGCCTTTTTTCCTGGTTACACTAGTGACCATTGTCACGTCCTGACCCTTGTAAGAGGTCATTTTGTATAGTAGAGTGGTCAGGGAGTGACAGGGGGTGTTTTGGGTGGTTTTCTTGTTTTCTGTTTCTATGTGGGTTTTCTAGATTTCTATTTCTATGTTGGAGTTATGGGGATGATCTCCAATTAGAGGCAGCCGGTTCTCGTTGTCTCTAATTGGAGATCATATTTATGTAGGGGGTTTTTCCTTTTGGTTTTGTGGGTTGTTATATTTTGAGTAGTGTGTTTTCCTCTCTGCTTCACGGTTTGTTGTTCTGTTATTTCAAGTGTTTGGTGTATTGCATTTAGTTTCACGGTTAATAAAGATGTGGAACTATGAACACGCTGCGCTTTGGTCCGATCATTTGAACAACCGTGACAACCATATCATCCATGCATCCCACAAAGATGGAGGTGCTGCTAACATTTACGATAGCAAATTTCAATTTACAAAAAAAGACAATCTTTTGAGCTTCTTGTCATGAAATCTATGCAGCCTACTCAATCACTTGTTATAGCTACTGTTATAGCTACTGTAACTCCTCACTGAGTTCCCTAAATTCCTATTTGACCTTGTAGTCATGGCAGATAATATTCCATTTTTTGGTGACTTTAATATTCACATGGAAAAGTCCACAGACCCACTGCAAAAGGCTTTTGGAGCCATCATCAACTCAGTGGGTTTTGTCCAACATGCCACAGTCATACCCTGGACCTAGTTTTGTCCAGTGGAATAAATATTGTGGATCTTAAAATTTTTCCTTTTAATCCTGGACTATCGGACCACCATTTTATTATGTTTGCAATCACAACAAATAATCTGCTTAGACCCCAACCAAGGATCATCAAAAGCCGTGTTATAAATTCTCGGACAATCCAAAGATTCCTAGATGCCCTTCCAGAGTCCCGCCGCCTACCCAAGAACGTCAGAGTACAAAATTATTTTAACCCCCTAACTGAGGAACTAAATTTAACCTTGCGTAATACCCTAGATGCCCTAGAATACCCTAAAATACCCTAGAATACCCTAGAATACCCCCCAAAAAATACAAAAAAACACAAGAAACTAGCTCCCTGGTATACAGAAAATACCAAAGCCCTGAAGCAAGCTTTCAGAAAATTGGAACGGAAATGGCGCCACACCAAACTGGAAGTCTTACGACTTGCTTGGAAAAGCAGTACTGTGCAGTACTGAAGAGCCCTCACTGCTGCTTGATCATCCTATTTTTCAAAATTAATTTATTTTTGATACTGTCGCAAACCTAACTAAATTGCAGCATTCCCCAAGAGAAGATGGCTTTCACTTCAGCAGTGATGAATTCATGAACTTCTTTGACGAAATGATCATAAGAAAGCAAATTACGGACTCTTTGAATCTACGTATTTCTCCAAAGCTCTGTTGTCCTGAGTCTGCACAACACTGCCAGGACCTAGGATCAATTGAGACCCTCAAGTTTTTTTTATCCTATATCTCTTGAAACATTCATGAAAATAGTCTTGGATTCTAAACCTTCAAGCTGCATACTGGACCCTATTCCAACAAACAATTGAAAGAGCTGCTTCCTGTGCTTGGCCCTCCTATGTTGAACATAATAAACGGCTCCATATCCACCGGATGTGTACCAAACTTACTAAAAGTGGCAGTAATAAAGCCTCTCTTGAAAAGCCAAACCTTGACGCAGAAAATGTAAAAAACTAATCGGCCTATATGGAATGTCCCATTCCTCTCAACATTTTTAGAAAAAGCTGTAGCACAACAACTCACTGCCATCCTGAAGACAAACAATGTATACAAAATGTTTCAGTCTGGTTTGACCCCCTCATAGCACTGAGACTGCACTGAAGGTGGTAAATGACCTTTTAATGGCATCAGACCAAGGCTCTGCATCTGTCCTCATGCTCCTAGACCTTAGTGCTGCTTTTGACACCATCGATCCTCACATTCTTTTGGAGACATTGGGAACTCTAATTAGTCTACACGGACAAGCTCTGCCCTGGTTTAGATCTTATCTGTCAGATAGATATCAGTTTGTCTCTGTGGATGGTTTGTCCTCTGACAAATCAATTGTAAGTTTCGGTGATCCTCAAGGTTCTGTTTTAGGACCACTATAGTTTTCACTATATATTTTACCTCTTGGTGATGTCATTTGGAAACAATGTTAACCTGTTAGGGCTAGGGGGCAGTATTTACACGGCCGGATAAAAAACGTACCCAATTTAATCTGGTTAATACTCCTGCCCAGTAACTAGAATATGCATATAATTATTGGCTTTGGATAGAAAACACGCTAAAGTTTCTAAAACTGTTTGAATGGTGTCTGTGAGTATAACAGAACTCATATGGCAGGCAAAAACCTGAGAAGATTTCATGCAGGAAGTGGCCTGTCTGACAAGGTGTCGTTCTTCTTGTCTCTGTTTATTGAAGAGTCAGGATCTTAGCTGTAACGTGACACTTCCTACGGCTCCCATAGGCTCTCAGAGCCCGGGAAAAAGCTGAACGATATCGAGGCAGCCTCTGGCTGAAACACATTATCGCCTTTGCCAAGTGGCCGATCAGAGGACAAAGGACTTAGGCGCGTGCCCGAGTCGACCCAGTGATATATTTTCTTTCGTCTGTTTACCTAATTGCAGATTCCCGGTCGGAATATTATCGCTTTTTTACGAGAAAAATGGCATAAAAATTGATTTTAAACAGCGGTTGACATGCTTCGAAGTACGGTAATGAAATATTTTGAAATCTTTTGTCACGAAATGCGCAATGCGCATGACCCTTATTTACCATTGGGATAGTGTCTTGAATGCACGAACAAAACGCCGCTGTTGGAACATAACTATGGATTATTTTGGACCAAACCAACATTTGTTATTGAAGTAGAAGTCCTGGGAGTGCATTCTGACGAAGAACAGGAAAGGTAATCAAACTTTTCTAATAGTAAATCAGAGTTTGGTGAAGGCTAAACTTGCTGGGTGTCTAAATAGCTAGCCCTGTGATGCCGGGCTATCTACTTAGAATATTGCAAAATGTGCTTTCACCGAAAAGCTATTTTAAAATCGGACATATCGAGTGCATAGAGGAGTTCTGTATCTATAATTCTTAAAATAATTGTTATGCTTTTTGTGAACGTTTATCGTGAGTAATTTAGTAAATTGTTAGTAAATTCGCCGGAAGATTGCGGGGGGTATGCTAGTTCTGAACGTCACATGCTAATGTAAAAAGTTGTTTTTTGATATAAATATTAACTTGATTGAACAAAACATGCATGTATTGTATAACATAATGTCCTAGGTGTGTCATCTGATGAAGATCAAAGGTTAGTGCTGCATTTAGCTCTCTTCTGGGTTTTTGTGACATTATATGCTAGCTTGAAAAATGGGTGTCTGATTATTTCTGGCTGGGTACTCTGCTGACATAATCTAATGTTTTGCTTTCGTTGTAAAGCCTTTTTGAAATCGGACAGTGTGGTTAGATTAACGAGAGTCTTGTCTTTAAATAGCTGTAAAATAGTCATATGTTTGAGAAATTGAAGTAATAGCATTTCTAAGGTATTTGAAAATCGCGCCACAGGATTCAACTGACTGTTACGTAGGTGGGACGATTTGGTGCCATCCAAACTGACAGAGCTTGAGAGGATCTGCAGAGAAGAATAGGAGAAACTCCCCAAATACAGGTGTGCCAAGCTTGTAGCATCATACCCAAGAAGACTCGAGGCTGTAATGTGGTGGCTAATTTCTGTATTACCAAATGAGGAGAAACAAACTTCACACACACCAGTCAGAGTTATACTTAAACTAGATTTTTAATAATAAGAGCTTTGCATTAGCAATGACTTTCAACGATTCACTATTTCTAATGAACCGTTGATAGTGGCAACACAAAAGTACAAAGATCTTTTATAGCCAAGATACACCCCTCTCAACCTATATGACGAACAACAGATACATAGAATGGTCACAAGCTTGAGATTTGTATGAAAGATATCTGTAAAACATAGCAGACAGCAACTGCTGTGTCAACAGTTTTCATTGTATAGACCAGTGTCTGGTCCTCCTACTCCAAACTGGAACCGTCTCACCCTGGTACGGTATAGCACAAAAACATTAGCTCATGTTATCTGGAATGCTCTTTAGGTTTTATCTCCCAAAGACATCGTAAATCTCCTCTGTCAGTGTTCTCATAGAGGCCCATCCTCAGTAGAACACACACACAATAGTTAAGAATACTCTATCCTGTCGTATAAAACAACCATTATAATACAATACAAGCATTATAACATAATCTTGCATTTTTCCACAACAGTAATCACTGCCAAAGGTGATTCAACAAAGTAATGAGTAAAAGGTCTGAATACTTATGTAAATTTCAGTTTTTTATTTGTAATAATTTGGCAAAAAGTTCTAAAAACTGCTCTTGCTTTGTCATTATGGGGTATTGTATGTAGCTTGAAGAGGAAAAATACCAATTTAATCAATTTTAGAATAAGTCTGTAACGTAACAAAATGTGGAAAAAGTCACGATGTCTGAATACTTTCCGAATGCACTGTAGGTCATTATCAGTAAAACATCACAATACATCACAGAATGTTCGACTTGGCTGCTGGGGGGCAAGGAGATCCCCAGCTCCGCCAAAACCATTGACAACTGTGTGCCGTTATCAAGGGAATGTTAACTATATGGTTGTTATAGCATCAACTCTTGAAGAGCATAGTCAGAACAAAAAATGGTCAATCATTCCATGCAAAACAATTGTGCTTTATCATCAAAGTTATAGAGCAAGTAACTGCATGCGTTTCGTGATCAGTAAACATAAATTGCTCATGTAATTTCAGAAACATGAGGGTAGCCTCATCTCTCAATATTGGCCACCATTAATTGAATATTTGAGTATTATAAAAGTGAACTATATGTGAAAAGTATGAGTGATTTAGGTTAGTTTCCCATCCTTTGTGGGATGGGAAAGTCTGGCTGCACAGCTGATCAGCCAACATACTTGAAATTGAGAAATCATGTGACTAAACTGAATAAAAATAAGAAGAAACTATACTATGACATAAAGATAAATGTGTAAATAATAATAGTAACAAGCCTTATAGCAACTTAAATGAAATGTTGGGCAAAAAGGCGAACTCAGCCCAATCATTCATTGAATCAGATGGCTTATTTGTCACAAAACTCATTAGCAAGATTAGCTAATTTAGGCATGACATACCAACAACAAATTCTGAACCTACACATCCATGTTTAACTGACCAAATTATGAAAGACAAGCTTTGTAATTTTCAATTCCACAAAGTGAGTATTGTTGTCTATGAAATTACTTAGGAGGATAGCGGACTATATTGCCACTCCTATTTGCCATCTCTTCAATCTAAGGCTACAGGAAAGTGTCTGCCTGAGGCCTGAAAGGAAGCAAAAGTAATTCCGCTATCCAAGAATTGCAAAGTACCCTGACCAAACAGACTGTTACCAAACCTTAGTGAACTTTTGGAAAGAAATGTGACCAGATACAATGCTATTTTACAGTAAAGAAATTAACAACTGACTTTCAGCACGATTATAGGGAAAGGCACTTAACATGTATGACACTAACAAATGACTGATGATTGGTTGAAATAAATTCATAATAATTAGATTTGTTAGGGCTGTTTTGTTAGACTTCAGTGCAGCTTTTGACATGGATCATGATCTGCTGATGGAAAAACACATGTGTTATGGCTTTACATCCCCTGCTATATCGTGGATTGAGAGTTACCTGTCTAACAGAGGGGGCTTTTTAATGGAAGCCTCTCCAACATAATCCATGCATTCCCCAGGGCAGCTCTCTAAGCCCCTTACTTTTTTCAATCTTTACTAACGACCTGCCACTGGCACTGAGTAAAGCCTGTGTGTCAATGTATGCTGATGACTCAACATTATACACGTCAGCTACCACAGCAAGTGAAATCACTTAACAAGAGGTAATTCACTAAACCCTAAACCTCAACTAAATCTTGTAATGAATAATTTGGAAATTGAGCATGCTGAGGAGTCTGAACTGTCATGGTCAAAACATATTGATGCAACTGTAGCTAAGATGAGGAGAGGTCTGTAATAAAGCGCTGCTCTGCTTTCATGACATTGCTATCAACAAAACAAGTCCTAAAGGTCCTAGCTTTTTCGCACCTGGACTACTGTCCAGTCATATGGTCAAGTTCCACAGAGAGGGACATAGGCAAATACAGTTGGCCCAGAACAGAGCAGCACGGCTGGCCCTTAAATGTACACAGAGAGATAATATCAATGACATGCAATCAATCTCTCCTGGCTCAAAGTAGAAGAGAGATTGATTGCATCACTACTTGTCTTTGTGAGAGGTATTAACATGTTGAAAGAACTGAGCTGTCTGTTCCAACAATAAGAACACAGCTCAGACACCCATGTGTGTATTTATTCAGGCTAGCCCAGGGTGCCCCTGAGTACAAACATTTTCACAGGATGAAAAATTTACATTACAAACTAGATGCTAACTTTACAAGTACAGTTGTCGGGCTTGCTAAAGCAATTTTAAAAAGTGTTGCTATTTATAGCAAAGCAGTTACATATTTGACTCGTTTTCAGGAAACTAGGCATGTGTCGCGCATCACTTCTTCACAGGAGAGGCATTTGAACTTAAACACATTTTTTTATCAAAGTTGTCACGTCCTGACCAGTATAAGGGGTTATTTGTTATTGTAGTTTGGTCAGGACGTGACAGGAGTGTGTTTGTTTAGAGTGTTTCAGGGTTTGTTGGGTTATGTTCTTGTTAGTCTATTTCTATGTTAGTTCTAGTATGTCTATTTCTATGTGGTGTTTGTTGTGTTGTCCTTCAATTGGAAGCAGCTGCTCCTAGTTGCTTCTAATTGAAGGTCCTATTTAAGAGGGGTGTTTTTTCTATGGAATTTTGTGGGTAGTTGTTTCGTGTATAGCTGTATGCCTTACAGGACTGTTTGTCGTCGTTGTTGTTTTTGAATACGTGTGTTTTGTTTTGGTTTTCCTTCTTTCTGCCAAATAAAAAGAAGATGAGTATACAGACTCTGCGTTTTGGTCTAATCAATACGACGCCCGTGACAAAAGTACTTTTTAAAAAAATTCCTTTCTAGAACACGTGAACCTTCAATTACGAGCCAAGTTGGTTTAGCCACGGAAAAAGGCAGGAACCTTCCGGCTAGCCATGAATGGCTGAGATTATGGATGGGCTGGACTTGACATGAGTAAGGCCATTCTACTGCCAATGTTTTCTATGGATATTGCATGGATGACAGGTAGCCTAGCGGTTTGAGAGTTGGACTAGTAATTGAAAGGTTGCTGGTTTGAATCCCAGAGCCAACAATGTGAAAAAAATATGTCAACGTGCCCTTGAGCAAGGCACTTTTACGTCTGCAAGGCACCTAATTACGTCTGCTAAATGACAACAAATGGTGCTTGATTTTATACACCTGCGGCTGAAACCACCAAATCCGCTAATTTGTGGGTGTCCACATACTTTTGTGTATATAATGTATATCATATGGGATATATATGGATAGAATATGTGGTATGTCTGAAGAATAGTATATGAAGAAAATTAGTAATAATATACAGTACCAGTCAAAAGTTTGGGCACAGCTACTCATTCCAGTGGTTTTCTTTAGTTTTACTATTTTTTACATTGTAGAATAATAGTGAAGACATCACAACTATGAAATAACACATATAGAATCATGTAGTAACCAAAAAAGTGTTAAACAAATCTAAATGTATTTTATATTTGAGATTCTTCAAAGTAGCCACCCTTTGAATTGATGACAGCTTTGCACACTCTTGGCATTCTCTCAATCAGCTTCATGAGACAATGCCTTGTTTAAAGTTAATTTGTGGAATTTCTTTCCTTCTTAATGCGTTTGAGCCAATCAGTTGTGTTGTGATAAGGTAGGGGTGGTATAATATACAAATAGCCCTATTTGGTAAAAGACCAAGTCCATATTATTGCAAGATCAGCTCAAATAAGCAAAGATAAATGACAGTCTATCACTTTAAGACATGAAGGTCTGTCAATCTGGAAAATGTCAAGAACTTCGAAAGTTTCTTCAAGTGCAGTGGCAAAAATCATCAAGAGCTATGATGAAACTGGCTCTCATGAGGATCGCCACAGGAAAGGAAGACCCAGAGTTACCTCTGCTGCAGAGGACAAGTTCATTAGAGTTGACTGCACCTCACATTGCAGCCCAAATAAATGCTTCACAGAGTTCAAATAGGCATCATGGTCAAATTGTGGCAAAGAAACCTCTATTAAAAGACACCAATAAGAGGAAGAGACTTGCTTGAGCCAAGAAACACGATCAATGGACATTAGACTGGTGGAAATCTGTCCTTTGGTCTGATGAGTCCAAATGTGAGATTTTTGGTTCCAACCACCGTGTCTTTGTGAGATACAAAGTAGGTGAACGGATTATCTCCGCAGTTTTGGTTCCCACCGTGAAGCATGGAGGAGGAGGTGTGATTGTGTGGGGGTGCTTTGCTGGTGACACTGTCTGTGATTTATTTAGAATTCAAGGCACACTAAACCAGCATTGCTACCACAGCATTCTGCAGCATTACGCCATCCCATCTGGTTTGCGCTTAGTGGGACCATCATTTGTTTTTCAACTGGATAATGACCCAACACACCACCAGGCTGTGTAAGGGCTATTTGACCAAGAAGGAGAGTGATGGAGTGCTGCATCAGATGACCTGGCCTCCACAATCACCCGACCTCAACCCAATTGAGATGGTTTGTGATGAGTTGGACCGCAGAGTGAAGGAAAAGCAGCCAACAAGTGCTCAGCATATGTGAGAAGTCCTTCAAGAGAATTGGAAAAAAATTCCAGGTGAAGCCATTTGAGAGAATGCTAAGAGTGTGCAAAGCTGTCATAAAGGCAAAGCGTGTCTACTTTGAAGAATCTCAAATAACATATTTTAATTTGTTTAACACTTTTATGGTTACTGCATGATTCCACGTGTTTATCATAGTTTCGATGTCTTCAATATTATTGTACAATGTACAAAATAGTCAAACTAAAGAAAAATCATTGAATGAGTCCAAACCTTTGACTGGTACTGTATGTTAAATAATATTCACTAGAATAAATAGAACGGTTTACAATATTAGGGATCAATGACAGAAAGCTATGTAAATACATACATATTTTGTCTCCTTTTCAGCACTAATTGGTAGATTTAAAGATACTTTGATCTTGTATATTATTTAGAGATTGGAAAGTATTTATGAAAAATAAAAAACAGATTTGGAGAGCCTTTACACACAACACATACAGTATTGGGGACTCAAAAATTCAGTGTTTTGATTCATTCTGAAAGTTGCCATATTAAATTGTTTAATCCATTAAATATTGGAAGGTGAGAAAAGTGTACATGTCACGTCCTGACCATAGAGAGCTCGTATTTTTCTATGGTAGAGTAGGTCAGGGCGTGACTGGGGGGTTTTGTCTAGTTTATTTATTTCTATGTTTGGTTCTAGTTTCTTTTTTCTATTTTTTTTTTGTCTAGTTTAACATTTCTGTTGTGGTCTATGTTCTTTTTTCTATGTTGGGTTTTTTGTCTAGTTTACATTTTCTATGTTTTCTAGGTTGGGGTTTTTGTATGATTCCCAATTAGAGGGAGCTGGTCATCGTTGTCTCTAATTGGGGATCATATTTAAGTTGTTGTTTTTCCCACTAGTGTTTGTGGGAGATTGTTTTGAGTTTATGCATGTAGCACCTCTTCGTCACAGTTTGTTGTTTTTGTTTATAGTTTGTCTGTCTTACTTGCATAGTTTCACATTGTCACGTCCTGGCCAGTATAAGGGTTAATTGTTATTGTAGTTTGGTCAGGACGTGGCAGAGGGTATTTGTTTTATGTGGTTCGGGATGGTGTTTTGGTAGAAGGGCGTTTGATTTAGTATTTCCGGGTTTTTTGGTTTATGGTCTATGTTTATGTATTTCTATGTGTAGTCTAGTGAGTGTGTTTCTATGGTTGGTTAATTGGGGTTGGGACTCTCAATTGAAGGCAGGTGTTTTCTCTTTGCCTTTGATTGAGAGTCCCATATATTAGGGTGTGTTTGTGTTTGTCATTTGTGAGAAATTGTTTCTTGTTTAGCGTGTGTGAGCCTAACAGGACTGTCTAGTAAATCGTGAGTACGTTGTTTATTATTTTGTGTTCATTTTTTGAGTTAAATAAACTTCAAGATGAGCATTCACAATTCTGCTGCATATTGGTCCTCCTTTTCCGACGATGATTTCGCCATATCGTCTGACGACGACGATAAGTGTGACACACATAGTAATAAAAATGTGGAACGATACGCACGCTGCGCATTGGTCTCTTTCATACGACAACCGTGACAGTACAATAGGGGTTGAACAGTAGTCCTATAAATATACCCTAATAATCAATGAACTCTGACAACAGCTCAACTGTCCAGTCGCCAGGCTCAAGGTTTAAACTGCCTTTTGTTGTCTGCATTCCATAATGATTCAAGTAGGTTACAAGTTCCAAATTACTGCACAACTTTGAATTTGTTAGCCTAATATGATTCACTATTGCTAGCGATCCTCAGGAACAACCACACGAACGTGACAGAGGAAAGAAAGGTAAACTAACAATGGAATGGAATGATACAAAATGTAAGGAAAGTAACACTGAAGTGACAGAAATAAATGTATGCTGGTATAACTGATGTTGTCTACTGATAGTGGACAATATTTAACACAATATAGATGGTAAAAAAATACAGTGAAAAGTTGGGGCACTCTAGAAATCATAAATCAACTTGGTGGGTTACATTTACGCATGGCTACAGAAGCGTATAACTTCGGTCTCCACATTTCATACATGAAGGGACGTCACGTGCGCCATCCGTATCGTTAGTGAGAAAGTCCATATTGCAAATGTACGCTCCCTTACTAGACGTCCGACCACGTCCGATTAATCCGCGGACGGCGTCGGGCCGCTCACAGGGGCCGGATCTTCCAGGAAGTCATCGAACGGAGTCTCTCGGACCTTCCGTTTCCGTTTAATTAAATTTTCACATTTTGGTCATTTCCTTGCAGTCCCGGATTATTCCACGAGAGGGCGTATGGAATCATATTGCAAATGTAACATATATCACCAATCGCGACACGGCTTTTTCTCCTAAACGGAAGATTATTCGAAGACGAAACTCGGTCTGCGTGGGTTTGGCATAATGGGCAGTTGGCCCCGAACAGGATGGAGTCGAGGCCTCGACGCTTTTCGAGTTAAGGCTATTTTTCTGGGATTGAAAGTCAAACAGGAAAATAGAGTGCTGATTTGACCGCTTCACATCAAACTACATGAGCCTACGGTGTCAGGAGAAAAGGAACCATGCATTTACCAATGTTCATTTCAGAGAAATTGTACAATGACACATTGGTGATATTCAACAACAAGAGGGTTTTTTTTAAAAAAAGTTACATATCCAGTTGCAGCGTGTTCAGATGAGTCCGTTAAGGCAGGTTTCGGAGCTCTGCGAGATTTCTGTGATTTTCTGAAACAACACACACTTGTTCAACCCTCTGTAAATAAGTCAGTTCTTAACAGAAACACTTAAAACTCAATATTCTATAAGAGCCTAACGTTCAGATTCCTGTGTCAACCAGAAAAGCCTTATAATGGTGTCATAGGGGCTGTTTTGAAGGGTTAAAAAGGTCAGATCTTTCCACAACTTCATATGTGTGACTAGGCAACCCTCATGAACTGTAAATCAGTCATTTATCCCATCAGATGTCAAAGAAAAGCTCTCTCAAACACACACACAGCAAGGACGGAGTGACACAGTGCGGTTCTTAAAGACACAAAGAGCCTGCAATGGCATTACCATTATCTCTAGGCTGAGACGAGTTCAATGAGACGCCCCGCTTGACCGTAGCTTGCTCGGTATGAGCGCAGCGACCGTGAGAAAACTAGGCCCAAAATGAGGCCTGCACCAATATGTCAAGTGCTTATGGGTGACAGTGAGAGAACCATTAGGGTTAGAAGCACAATTCAACCTCAGGAGCGTTCCTGAGGTCCTCCCGATCTGTGCAAGCCTAACCTTGGCATTAACCCTTCACAGTGAAAAGAAGGTGTTTAGATCAAACTGTGTGCAATGACTTCTCTCCCCATAGGAATACATTGACAATTCTCCTAAATTCAACCTGAAGTCTATGTGGGTTATGAATGCCTTATGAACCTGTCTTCTATAACAATCCATCAGGCTACTGTGAGGTCTACCTGTGTCGATTCTAAGGTTCCTGGAGCAACCGGAAAATGTTAAAATCACCCTAGAGCTATTGTCATATAAGCAACCTGCAGATAGTGAAAATCACGCAACTCAACCATCTGTCATTCAGTCAATTCTTAAGGTAGAGGCTTCATATTCAGGATTATGTTTATGTCTACCCCAAAGACAACGTGTGTGAAGCAAGAGCTTCCTGTGACAACCGGAAGTTGTTAAAAACAGCCAAGAGCTATTGTCATATGGTCAACCTGCATATAGTGAAAATCACGCAACTCAACCATCTGTTATTCAGTCAATTCTTAAGGTAGAGACTTCATATTCAGGATTCTGTTTATGTCTAACCCAAAGACAACGTGTGTTGAGTGAGAGCTTCCTGTGACAACCGGAAGTGGTTAAAAACACCCAAGAGCTATTGTCATATAACCTGCACATAGTGAAAATCACGCAACTCAACCCTATGTCATCCAGCCAATTCTTTAGGTAGAGACTTCATATTGAGGATTCTGTATATGCCTACCCCAAAGACAATGTGTGTCTATTCTTTTTGCAAAAAAAACAAAAACACACACACACAATTTGGCCATAGGGACATAGTGTGGGGCTTAGAGTCTTATACCGCCTTCAATAGTTACTTTCGTTCAAACGATTCAAGAACCGTCAGACCTAGAGCTCCGAAATTTTAGAAACCTGTTCTAGAGCTCAAGTCGATAGTGTACGGTGATTTATGGGGCTCTAGAAGGTTCTCTGACTGAGAAACCGCCTCGTACATTTGCAATATTTTCAATTCATTTTGAATATCACGGACATGGCGACATGTAGAAATGTCCCAGATTCGCAAGACTAGGTGCATTGAAACCGCCTCGGCCCATAGAGACGGACCCCAATGTCTCTGTCCGATAGCTCATTCAGGGACCCCGTAGTAACGCCCTGAAAAAGTGGATTTTCAGCACCAATTAAGGCCATTGCTCGGGCACCGAATGACCTATCAAGCCGAAACTTGGGATTCGGGGTCGCCTCACATAGGCCTACACATAATGTCAGAGCTGGACCCGCAGCTATAACGTAACTATGTGTTTTATGTTTTTTTATGGTTAAAATTGAAAGCACTGTGAATTATGGGCCTTCTCTGACATATGTGATAGTTGGCTTCTATACGAGTTGGAAAAAGTGGATTTGGTGTCAGATGCTATCAGTTTGGTGTCAAAATGACATCTAATTGACTGATGGACGCTGACTGCTGGGTGACGAGCAATGGAGAGGAACCACAGTCACTGCCCGGCCATCCCGAGTTCATCGAGCCAGTCAATAATGAATTTCTGCAGTATTTTTGAGCATGCCTAAATTCGTGATGCTAAATGCCTATTGAATCATATTGCAAACGTAACGCGCAATATTGCAAATGTAACGTGCATTTGCAATATGATTCAACAGCAAAAAATATCACCAAAGTTGACATGATGAAATCAACACAACGAGCGATGGAGAGGAACCACAGTCACTGCACGGCCATCCCGAGTTCATCAGGCCAGTCAATTATGCATTTCTGCAGGATTTTTGAGCATGCCTAAATTTGTGATGCTAAATGCCCATTAAATCATATTGCAAACGTAACGCGCTATATTGCAAACGTAACGTGCGTTTGCAATATGACTCAACAGCAAAAAATATCACCAAAGTTGACATGATGAAATCAACACAATGAGCGATAGAGAGGAACCACAGTCACTGCCCGGCCATCCCCAGTTCATCGGGACAGTCAATTTTGCATATCTTTAGTGTTTTTGAGCATGCCAAATTCGTGATGTTGAGGCCCATTGAATCATATTGCAAATGCGCATCCGTGGACATGGTGACCCGAAATGGGTTACCAGGAGTAATTTTTTAGAATGGTTTTAAATGCCTTTAGGGTGGTGCAAGGGGTGCACGGTTGGGTAGGGAGCACCTTCCATCAGTGCCCATACAGTATAAGGCACCCCTAGTCATTTTGGATATTTTTCAAAAAATCGCTAAAAATCGACAGTCCCACTTCTCTCATGTCACCATCAAGTCATGGAGAGGAACCACAGTCACTGCACGGCCATCCCCAGTTCATCGGGACAGTCAATTATGCATTTCTGCAGTGGTTTTGAGCATGCCAAAGTTGTGATGCTAAATGCCCATTGAATCATATTGCAAACGTAACACGCAGTATTGCAAATGTAACGCGCATTTGCAACATGATTCAACAGCAAAAAATATCACCAAAGTTGACATGATGAAATCAACACAACGAGCGATGGAGAGGAACCACAGTCACTGCACGGCCATCCCCAGTTCATCGGGACAGTCAATTATGCATTTCTGCAGTGGTTTTGAGCATGCCAAAGTTGTGATGCTAAATGCCAATTGAATCATATTGCAAATGCGCATCCGTGTATTTGCAATATGATTCAACAGCAAAAAATATCACCAAAGGTGACATGATGAAATCAACACAACGAGCGATGGAGAGGAACCAGGAGCGTTCCTGAGGTCCTCCCGATCTGTGCAAGCCAACCTTGACCCTGTGGCATTAAACCTTCACAGTGAAAAGAAGGTGTTTAGATCAAACTGTGTGCAATGACTTCTCTCCCCATAGGAACACATAGACTATTCTCCAAAATTCAACCTGAAGCGTATGTGGGTTATGAATGCCTTATGAACCTGTCTTCTACAACAATCCATCAGGCTACTGTGAGGTCTACCTGTGTCGATTCTAAGGTTCCTGTGACAACTGGAAGTGGTTAAAAACACCCAAGAGCTATCGTCATATAACCTGCACATAGTGAAAATCACGCAACTCAACCATCTGTTACTCAGTCAATTCTTAAGGTATAGACTTCTTATTCAGGATTCTGTTTATGTCTACCCCAAAGACAACGTGTGTTGAGTAAGAACTTCCTGTGACAACGGGAAGTGGTTAAAACAGCCTAGAGCTATAGTCATATGGTCAACCTGCATATAGTGAAAATCACGCAACTCAACCATCTGTTACTCAGTCAATTCTTAAGGTAGAGACTTCTTATTCAGGATTCTGTTTATGTCTACCCCAAAGACAACGTGTGTTGAGTAAGAATTTCCTGTGACAACGGGAAGTGGTTAAAACAGCCTAGAGCTATTGTCATATGGTCAACCTGCATATAGTGAAAATCACGCAACTCAACCATCTGTCATTCAGTCAATTCTTAAGGTAGAGGTTTCTTATTCAGGATTCTGTTTATGTCTACCCCAAAGACAACGTGTGTGAAGCAAGAGCTTCCTGTGACAACCGGAAGTGGTTAAAAATAGCCTAGAGCTATTGTCATATTGCCACCTGCAGATAGTGAAAATCACGCAACTCAACCATCTGTTACTCAGTCAATTCTTAAGGTAGAGACTTCTTATTCAGGATTCTGTTTATGTCTACCCCAAAGACAACGTGTGTGAAGCAAGAGCTTCCTGTGACAATCGGAAGTGGTTAAAAACAACCAAGAGCTATTGTCATATTACGTGCACATAGTGAAAATCACGCAACTCAACCATCTGTCATTCAGTCAATTCTTAAGGTAGAGGCTACTTATTCAGGATTCTGTTTATGTCTACCCCAAAGACAACGTGTGTGAAGCAAGAGCTTACTGTGACAACCGGAAGTGGTTAAAAACACCCAAGAGCTATTGTCATATTACCTGCAGATAGTGAAAATCACGCAACTCAACCATCTGTTACTCAGTCAATTCTTAAGGTAGAGACTTCTTATTCAGGATTCTGTTTATGTCTACCCCAAAGACAACGTGTGTTGAGTAAGAACTTCCTGTGAGAACGGGAAGTGGTTAAAACAGCCTAGAGCTATTGTCATATGGTCAACCTGCATATAGTGAAAATCACGCAACTCAACCATCTGTCATTCAGTCAATTCTTAAGGTAGAGGTTTCTTATTCAGGATTCTGTTTATGTCTACCCCAAAGACAACGTGTGTGAAGCAAGAGCTTCCTGTGACAACCGGAAGTGGTTAAAAATAGCCTAGAGCTATTGTCATATTGCCACCTGCAGATAGTGAAAATCACGCAACTCAACCATCTGTTACTCAGTCAATTCTTAAGGTAGAGACTTCTTATTCAGGATTCTGTTTATGTCTACCCCAAAGACAACGTGTGTGAAGCAAGAGCTTCCTGTGACAATCGGAAGTGGTTAAAAACAACCAAGAGCTATTGTCATATTACGTGCACATAGTGAAAATCACACAACTCAACCATCTGTCATTCAGTCAATTCTTAAGGTAGAGGCTTCTTATTCAGGATTCTGTTTATGTCTACCCCAAAGACAACGTGTGTGAAGCAAGAGCTTACTGTGACAACCGGAAGTGGTTAAAAACACCCAAGAGCTATTGTCATATTACCTGCAGATAGTGAAAATCACGCAACTCAACCATCTGTTACTCAGTCAATTCTTAAGGTAGAGACTTCTTATTCAGGATTCTGTTTATGTCTACCCCAAAGACAACGTGTGTTGAGTAAGAACTTCCTGTGAGAACGGGAAGTGGTTAAAACAGCCTAGAGCTATTGTCATATGGTCAACCTGCATATATTGAAAATCACGCAACTCAACCATCTGTCATTCAGTCAATTCTTAAGGTAGAGGTTTCTTATTCAGGATTCTGTTTATGTCTACCCCAAAGACAACGTGTGTGAAGCAAGAGCTTCCTGTGACAACCGGAAGTGGTTAAAAATAGCCTAGAGCTATTGTCATATTGCCACCTGCAGATAGTGAAAATCACGCAACTCAACCATCTGTTACTCAGTCAATTCTTAAGGTAGAGACTTCTTATTCAGGATTCTGTTTATGTCTACCCCAAAGACAACGTGTGTGAAGCAAGAGCTTCCTGTGACAATCGGAAGTGGTTAAAAACACCCAAGAGCTATTGTCATATTACGTGCGCATAGTGAAAATCACGCAACTCAACCATCTGTCATTCAGTCAATTCTTAAGGTAGAGGCTTCTTATTCAGGATTCTGTTTATGTCTACCCCAAAGACAACGTGTGTGAAGCAAGAGCTTCCTGTGACAACTGGAAGTGGTTAAAAACACCCAAGAGCTATTGTCATATTGCCACCTGCAGTTGGTGAAAATCACGCAACTCAACCATCTGTTACTCAGTCAATTCTTAAGGTAGAGACTTCTTATTCAGGATTCTGTTTATGTCTACCCCAAAGACAACGTGTGTGAAGCAAGAGCTTCCTGTGACAACCGGAAGTGGTTAAAATCACCCAAGAGCTATTGTCATATTACGTGCTCATAGTGAAAATCACGCAACTCAACCATCTGTTACTCAGTCAATTCTTAAGGTAGAGACTTCTTATTCAGGATTCTGTTTATGTCTACCCCAAAGACAACGTGTGTGAAGCAAGAGCTTCCTGTCACAACCGGATGTGGTTAAAACAGCCTAGAGCTATAGTCATATGGTCAACCTGCAGATAGTGAAAATCACGCAACTCAACCATCTGTTACTCAGTCAATTCTTAAGGTAGAGACTTCTTATTCAGGATTCTGTTTATGTCTACCCCAAAGACAACGTGTGTTGAGTAAGAACTTCCTGTGACAACGGGAAGTGGTTAAAACAGCCTAGAGCTATTGTCATATGGTCAACCTGCATATAGTGAAAATCACGCAACTCAACCATCTGTCATTCAGTCAATTCTTAAGGTAGAGGTTTCTTATTCAGGATTCTGTTTATGTCTACCCCAAAGACAACGTGTGTGAAGCAAGAGCTTCCTGTGACAACCGGAAGTGGTTAAAAATAGCCTAGAGCTATTGTCATATTGCCACCTGCAGATAGTGAAAATCACACAACTCAACCATCTGTTTCTCAGTCAATTCTTAAGGTAGAGACTTCTTATTCAGGATTCTGTTTATGTCTACCCCAAAGACAACGTGTGTGAAGCAAGAGCTTACTGTGACAATCGGAAGTGGTTAAAAACAACCAAGAGCTATTGTCATATTACCTGCAGATAGTGAAAATCACGCAACTCAACCATCTGTCATTCAGTCAATTCTTAAGGTAGAGGCTACTTATTCAGGATTCTGTTTATGTCTACCCCAAAGACAACGTGTGTGAAGCAAGAGCTTACTGTGACAACCGGAAGTGGTTAAAAACACCCAAGAGCTATTGTCATATTACCTGCAGATAGTGAAAATCACGCAACTCAACCATCTGTTACTCAGTCAATTCTTAAGGTAGAGACTTCTTATTCAGGATTCTGTTTATGTCTACCCCAAAGACAACGTGTGTTGAGTAAGAACTTCCTGTGAGAACGGGAAGTGGTTAAAACAGCCTAGAGCTATTGTCATATGGTCAACCTGCATATAGTGAAAATCACGCAACTCAACCATCTGTCATTCAGTCAATTCTTAAGGTAGAGGTTTCTTATTCAGAATTCTGTTTATGTCTACCCCAAAGACAACGTGTGTGAAGCAAGAGCTTCCTGTGACAACCGGAAGTGGTTAAAAATAGCCTAGAGCTATTGTCATATTGCCACCTGCAGATAGTGAAAATCACGCAACTCAACCATCTGTTACTCAGTCAATTCTTAAGGTAGAGACTTCTTATTCAGGATTCTGTTTATGTCTACCCCAAAGACAACGTGTGTGAAGCAAGAGCTTCCTGTGACAACCGGAAGTGGTTAAAAACAACCAAGAGCTATTGTCATATTACGTGCGCATAGTGAAAATCACGCAACTCAACCATCTGTCATTCAGTCAATTCTTAAGGTAGAGGCTTCTTATTCAGGATTCTGTTTATGTCTACCCCAAAGACAACGTGTGTGAAGCAAGAGCTTCCTGTGACAACCGGAAGTGGTTAAAAACACCCAAGAGCTATTGTCATATTGCCACCTGCAGTTGGTGAAAATCACGCAACTCAACCATCTGTTACTCAGTCAATTCTTAAGGTAGAGACTTCTTATTCAGGATTCTGTTTATGTCTACCCCAAAGACAACGTGTGTGAAGCAAGAGCTTCCTGTGACAACCGGAAGTGGTTAAAATCACCCAAGAGCTATTGTCATATTACGTGCTCATAGTGAAAATCACGCAACTCAACCATCTGTTACTCAGTCAATTCTTAAGGTAGAGACTTCTTATTCAGGATTCTGTTTATGTCTACCCCAAAGACAACGTGTGTGAAGCAAGAGCTTCCTGTCACAACCGGATGTGGTTAAAACAGCCTAGAGCTATAGTCATATGGTCAACCTGCAGATAGTGAAAATCACGCAACTCAACCATCTGTTACTCAGTCAATTCTTAAGGTAGAGACTTCTTATTCAGGATTCTGTTTATGTCTACCCCAAAGACAACGTGTGTTGAGTAAGAACTTCCTGTGACAACGGGAAGTGGTTAAAACAGCCTAGAGCTATTGTCATATGGTCAACCTGCATATAGTGAAAATCACGCAACTCAACCATCTGTCATTCAGTCAATTCTTAAGGTAGAGGTTTCTTATTCAGGATTCTGTTTATGTCTACCCCAAAGACAACGTGTGTGAAGCAAGAGCTTCCTGTGACAACCGGAAGTGGTTAAAAATAGCCTAGAGCTATTGTCATATTGCCACCTGCAGATAGTGAAAATCACGCAACTCAACCATCTGTTTCTCAGTCAATTCTTAAGGTAGAGACTTCTTATTCAGGATTCTGTTTATGTCTACCCCAAAGACAACGTGTGTGAAGCAAGAGCTTACTGTGACAATCGGAAGTGGTTAAAAACAACCAAGAGCTATTGTCATATTACCTGCAGATAGTGAAAATCACGCAACTCAACCATCTGTCATTCAGTCAATTCTTAAGGTAGAGGTTTCTTATTCAGGATTCTGTTTATGTCTACCCCAAAGACAACGTGTGTGAAGCAAGAGCTTCCTGTGACAACCGGAAGTGGTTAAAAATAGCCTAGAGCTATTGTCATATTGCCACCTGCAGATAGTGAAAATCACGCAACTCAACCATCTGTTACTCAGTCAATTCTTAAGGTAGAGACTTCTTATTCAGGATTCTGTTTATGTCTACCCCAAAGACAACGTGTGTGAAGCAAGAGCTTCCTGTGACAATCGGAAGTGGTTAAAAACAACCAAGAGCTATTGTCATATTACGTGCACATAGTGAAAATCACACAACTCAACCATCTGTCATTCAGTCAATTCTTAAGGTAGAGGCTACTTATTCAGGATTCTGTTTATGTCTACCCCAAAGACAACGTGTGTGAAGCAAGAGCTTACTGTGACAACCGGAAGTGGTTAAAAACACCCAAGAGCTATTGTCATATTACCTGCAGATAGTGAAAATCACGCAACTCAACCATCTGTTACTCAGTCAATTCTTAAGGTAGAGACTTCTTATTCAGGATTCTGTTTATGTCTACCCCAAAGACAACGTGTGTTGAGTAAGAACTTCCTGTGAGAACGGGAAGTGGTTAAAACAGCCTAGAGCTATTGTCATATGGTCAACCTGCATATAGTGAAAATCACGCAACTCAACCATCTGTCATTCAGTCAATTCTTAAGGTAGAGGTTTCTTATTCAGGATTCTGTTTATGTCTACCCCAAAGACAACGTGTGTGAAGCAAGAGCTTCCTGTGACAACCGGAAGTGGTTAAAAATAGCCTAGAGCTATTGTCATATTGCCACCTGCAGATAGTGAAAATCACGCAACTCAACCATCTGTTACTCAGTCAATTCTTAAGGTAGAGACTTCTTATTCAGGATTCTGTTTATGTCTACCCCAAAGACAACGTGTGTGAAGCAAGAGCTTCCTGTGACAATCGGAAGTGGTTAAAAACAACCAAGAGCTATTGTCATATTACGTGAGCATAGTGAAAATCACGCAACTCAACCATCTGTCATTCAGTCAATTCTTAAGGTAGAGGCTTCTTATTCAGGATTCTGTTTATGTCTACCCCAAAGACAACGTGTGTTAAGCAAGAGCTTCCTGTGACAACCGGAAGTGGTTAAAAACACCCAAGAGCTATTGTCGTATTGCCACCTGCAGATAGTGAAAATCACGCAACTCAACCATCTGTTACTCAGTCAATTCTTAAGGTAGAGACTTCTTATTCAGGATTATGTTTATGTCTACCCCAAAGACAACGTGTGTGAAGCAAGAGCTTCCTGTGACAACCGGAAGTGGTTGAAAACACCCAAGAGCTATTGTCATATTACCTGCAGATAGTGAAAATCACGCAACTCAACCATCTGTTACTCAGTCAATTCTTAAGGTAGAGACTTCTTATTCAGGATTCTGTTTATGTCTACCCCAAAGACAACGTGTGTTGAGTAAGAACTTCCTGTGACAACGGGAAGTGGTTAAAACAGCCTAGAGCTATTGTCATATGGACAACCTGCATATAGTGAAAATCACGCAACTCAACCATCTGTCATTCAGTCAATTCTTAAGGTAGAGACTTCTTATTCAGGATTCTGTTTATGTCTACCCCAAAGACAACGTGTGTGAAGCAAGAGCTTCCTGTGACAACTGGAAGTGGTTAAAAACACCCAAGAGCTATTGTCATATTGCCACCTGCAGTTGGTGAAAATCACGCAACTCAACCATCTGTTACTCAGTCAATTCTTAAGGTAGAGACTTCTTATTCAGGATTATGTTTATGTCTACCCCAAAGACAACGTGTGTGAAGCAAGAGCTTCCTGTGACAACCGAAAGTGGTTAAAATCACCCAAGAGCTATTGTCATATTACGTGCTCATAGTGAAAATCACGCAACTCAACCATCTGTTACTCAGTCAATTCTTAAGGTAGGGACTTCTTATTCAGGATTCTGTTTATGTCTACCCCAAAGACAACGTGTGTGAAGCAAGAGCTTCCTGTCACAACCGGATGTGGTTAAAAATAGCCTAGAGCTATTGTCATATTGCCACCTGCAGATAGTGAAAATCACGCAACTCAACCATCTGTTATTCAGTCAATTCTTAAGGTAGAGACTTCTTATTCAGGATTCTGTTTATGTCTACCCCAAAGACAACGTGTGTGAAGCAAGAGCTTCCTGTGACAACCGGAAGTGGTTAAAAACACCCAAGAGCTATTGTCATATTACGTGCGCATAGTGAAAATCACACAACTCAACCATCTGTTTCTCAGTCAATTCTTAAGGTAGAGACTTCTTATTCAGGATTCTGTTTATGTCTACCCCAAAGACAACGTGTGTGAAGCAAGAGCTTCCTGTGACAACCGGAAGTGGTTAAAAACACCCAAGAGCTATTGTCATATTACGTGCGCATAGTGAAAATCACACAACTCAACCATCTGTTTCTCAGTCAATTCTTAACCTCTTACATCTAGGGGGCAGTAATTTCACGGCTGGATAAAAAACGTACCCGATTTAATCTGATTATTAGTCCTGCCCAGAAACTGGAATATGCATATAATTATTAGCTTTGGAGAGAAAACACTCCAAAGTTTCTGAAACTGTTTGAATGGTGTCTGTGAGTATAACAGAACTCCTATGGCAGGCAAAAACCTGAGATGCTTCTGTTCAGGAAGTACCCTGTCTGAACATTTCTTGCCCTTCTTGATTCTCTCTATCGTTTACAAAGGATCTCTGCTCTTACGTGACACTTCTCACGTCAACAATGGAGTCTCACAGCCCGGGAAAAACAGGAATGATGTCATTCAAAGCCCTGGCTGAAGCACACGAGAGCAAAAGCTGAGTGGTCAGTCAATGGACTAAGCCTTAGGCGCGTGACACGCCCCGCCCCCGGCTTTCGGTTTTTTCCTCAGTTTACAGACAGGCAGATTCCCGGTCGGAATATTATCGCTTCTCTACGAGATAAATTGCATAAATATTGGTTTTAAACAGCGGTTGACATGCTTCGAAGTACGGTAATGGAATATTTCGAAATTTTTTGTCATATTTTGCGTCATGCTCGTGGCCGAGATTTAGCGTTGGGATAGTGTCTAGAACGCACGAACAAAACGTCGCTGTTTGGATATAACGATGGATTATTTGGGACCAAACCTACATTTGTTATTGAAGTAGAAGTCCTGGCAGTGTATTCTGATGAAGAACAAGCAAGGTAAGAACATTTTTCTTATAGGAAATGTGATTTTGGTGAAGGCTACACTGGGTGGGTGTCTAAATAGCTAGCCCTGTAACGCCGGGCTATGTACTTACATTATTGCAAAATGTGCTTCATCCGAAAAGCTATTTTAAAATCGGACATATCGAGTGCATAGAGGAGTTCTGTATCTATAATTCTTAAAATAATTGTTATGCTTTTTGTGAACGTTTATCGTGAGTAATTTAGTAAAATCACCGGAAGTGTTCGGTGGGAATGCTAGTTCTGAACGTCACATGCTAATGTAAAAAGCTGGTTTTTGATATAAATATGAACTTGATTGAACAGACATGCATGTATTGTATAACACAATGTCCTAGGTGTGTCATCTGATGAAGATCATCAAAGGTTAGTGCTGCATTTAGATATGGTTTGGGTTTATGTGACATGATATGCTAGCTTGAAAAATGGCTGTGTGATTATTCCTGGCTGGGTACTCTGCTGACATAATCTAATGTTTTGCTTTCGCTGTAAAGCCTTTTTGAAATCGGACAGTTTGGTTAGATAAAGGAGAGTCTTGTCTTTAAATAGCTGTAACATAGTCATATGTTTGAAAAGTGTAAGTTTACGGATTTAGAGGAGTTTGAATTTCGCGCCCCGCCCATCATTGGATATTGGAGCAGACGTTCCGCTAGCGGAACGTGTAGATGTAAGAGGTTTAAGGTAGAGACTTCTTATTCAGGATTCTGTTTATGTCTACCCCAAAGACAACGTGTGTGAAGCAAGAGCTTCCTGTGACAACCGGAAGTGGTTAAAAACACCCAAGAGCTATTGTCATATTGCCACCTGCAGATAGTGAAAATCACACAACTCAACCATGTGTCATTCAGTCAATTCTTAAGGTAGAGACTTCATATTCAGAATTCTGTTTATGCCTACCCCAAAGACAACGTGTGTCTATTCTTTTTGCAAAAAAAACAAAAACACACACACACAATTTGACCATAGGTACATAGTGTGGGGCTTAGAGGCTTATACCGCCTTCAATAGTTACTTTCGTTCAAACGATTCAAGAACCGTCAGACCTAGAGCTCCGAAATATTAGAAACCTGTTCTAGAGCTCAAGTCGATAGTGCACGGTGATTTATGGGGCTCTAGAAGGTTCTCTGACCGAGAAACCGCCTCGTACATTTGCAATATTTTCAATTCATTTTGAATATCACGGACATGGCGACATGTAGAAATGTCCCAGAGTCGCAAGACTAGGTTCATTGAAACCGCCTCGGCCCATAGAGACGGACCCCAATGTCTCTGTCCGATAGCTCATTCAGGGACCCCGTAGTAACGCCCTGAAAAAGTGGATTTTCAGCACCAATTAAGGCCATTGCTCGGGCACCGAATGACCTATCGAGCCGAAACTTGGGATTCGGGGTCGCCTCACATAGGCCTACACATAATGTCAGAGCTGGACCCGCAGCTATAACGTAACTATGTGTTTTATGTTTTTTTATGGTTAAAATTGAAAGCACTGTGAATTATGGGCCTTCTCTGACATATGTGATAGTTGGCTTCTATACGAGTTGGAAAAAGTGGATTTGGTGTCAGATGCTATCAGTTTGGTGTCAAAATGACATCTAATTGACTGATGGACGCTGACTGCTGGGTGACGAGCAATGGAGAGGAACCACAGTCACTGCCCGGCCATCCCGAGTTCATCGAGCCAGTCAATAATGAATTTCTGCAGTATTTTTGAGCATGCCTAAATTCGTGATGCTAAATGCCTATTGAATCATATTGCAAACGTAACGCGCAATATTGCAAATGTAACGTGCATTTGCAATATGATTCAACAGCAAAAAATATCACCAAAGTTGACATGATGAAATCAACACAACGAGCGATGGAGAGGAACCACAGTCACTGCACGGCCATCCCGAGATCATCGGGCCAGTCAATTATGCATTCTGAGCATGTCAAATTCGTTAAAAATGTTAAAAGCAACAGAGTCCCACTTCTCCCTCATCATACATGATAAGTAGACCATCTGCGTTGATTCATGGCTTAATATAGGGATATATATCATTTGGGCAGTATAAATGCCATTTGGACCATGGTTCACTGACTTTTGGGTTTGGAAACCGACTTCCTATGATTGTACATGGCAAACGGACAAACATACTGATTTGGCACATTCAATACTTTCATACATGTATAATTGACAAAAAAAGAATTGGACATTTCATTTGCACATTTCTAATGGCATTTGGCAAAAAATATAAATATGTCACTTTTGACTTCCTATGAAATCATATTCCAAATGCACAAATCATATGCCTTATGCACAAGCAAATATGTCACTTTTGACTTCCTATGAAATCATATTCCAAATGCACAAAACATATGCCTTATGCACAAGCAAAAACAACCCAAAAAATTGTCAATAAAATATGTCAAAAGTATGTCCATACAGCTCTTATACATGTGTAATTGACATAAAAATCAAAAAAAATTCGAAAAACTGTCCAGAAACCACTTTTTAAGGGTTGAAAAGTTTTCAAAAAATATGTCATTTTTTCAAAATTTGACTCTTGGGACTTGAATTGTGTTACATTTGCAATATGAAAATTCACTGCGGAGAGCTCTAGCTATCTTTTGGATATTTGCTGTGATTTGGCACATGCAATACTTCCACAATTGACAAAAAAAAGCATTGGATATGTCATTTTGCAAAAAAAATGGAAAAAAAAGTCACTTTTTTCCTATGAAATCATATTCAAAATGCACAAAACATATGCCTTGTGCACAAGCAAAAGCAACCCAAAAAACGACATCAATAAAAAACGTCAGAAGCATGTTCATACAGCTCTTATACATGTGTAATTGACATAACAATCGAAAAAAATTCGAAAAACGGTCCAGAAACCACTTTTTTACAAGGTGCTAAGTTAAAAAAAAAAAAATCATTTTATCAAAATCTGAGACTTGGGTAAGAATTGGGTATCATTTGCTGTATGAAAATCCAAGGTGGGGCACGCTCGCCATCTAAAGGAAATTTGGGGTGTTACAATTGGCAATTGCCATCGGAAAATTGCCATATGATTGGCCCGGAGATGGGCCGCTTTGGGTGGTTTTTGCAATCGTGTGTATGATTCGTGCTATGCCAATATGTTGCCATGTTATTTTGTCCAAATCAGGGGGGTATTCCCTTACATATCTGCAAGTTATAAGGCCAGCATTTCCTAAACTTTGTCTCCAGCGATCATAAGGTAAAATAGATCTAAAACAATTGTCATGTATATGTACAATCCCCTTAACCAAACAGCTTACTCATTTACCTAGCTCTTATCAATAGCGCTTATCAATTTGTAAATTAGTGCATGGAGAATGTTGTTATTTTAATCTGAAAAAATAAAGAGGTTGTTCCACTTCAACCTTGTTCATTGTTTCACTGTGCATGAAAGTGGTGGAATGAGGGAATGAAGTCAAGGTCAAAATACGGCGTATCTGTAAACACACCTCCACCACACCTTAATTTCTTTGATCTCCATCCCAGACAAATAGCAGGTGAGTAGCATGTTATTCTCATGCTTAAGTTCATTAAAAAAGTGTATTAAAACTGAATTATGCTCCATTTTCACACTTTAAACTTATGGTTGGAATTCCTTCCATCTGACGAAGTGGAAATTTAAAACTCATAAGCTAGATTGATAAATATAATAATATTGAGTTGCAGCCCCCCTTTTTTCCCTCAGAACACCTCCCTTCCTGAACGGTGTGAAGGCTGCATGGTCCCATGGGGTTTATACTTGCGTACTATTGTTTGTACAGATGAACGTGGTATCTTCAGGCATTTGGGAATTGCTCCCAAGGATGAACCAGTGGAGGTCTAATATTTTTTCTGAGGTCTTGGCTGATTTCTTTTGATTTTCCCATGATGTCAAGCAAAGAGGCATTTAGTTTGAAGGTAGGCCTTGAAATACATCCACAAGTACACCTCCAATTGACTCAAATTATGTCAATTAGCCTATCAGAAGCTTGGCTGTCGAAATGTTGGTAATTGAATTATTGCAATTGAGCTCCTAGAGTGTGAGGATCTCCTTTTTTCTTTTTCAAGTGTTCAAATAAAATAAAATAAAATAAAATGTTATTAGTGACATGCGCCGAATACACAGGTGTAGACCTTCCAGTGAAATGCTTACTTGCAGGCTCTAACCAACAATGCAGTTTAAAACAAAATATGGATAAGAATAAGAAATTAAAGTAACAAGTAATTAAAGAGCAGCAGTAAAATAACAATAGCGAGACTATATACAGGGGGGTACCGATGCAGAGTCAATGTGCGGGGGCACCGTTTAGTTGAGGTAGTATGTACATGTAGGTAGAGTTATTAAAGTGACTATGCATAGATGACAACAGAGAGTAGCAGTGGTGTAAAGAGGGGGTGGGGAGGGGGGTGCACTGCAAATAGTCTGGGTAGCCATTTGACTAGATGTTCAGAAATCTTATGGCTTGGGGGTAGAAGCTGTATAGAAGCCTTCTACTCCGCTAGCAACTGTAGCACCAAGCCTAAAGGGGTGTGAATTTCTTTCGCATTCACAGCAAATCTGATCTACTGCAGAGCTGTATGTAGGGCAGTGGGATAATGATTAGCATTGTGTGTAGTGAAAATATGTGTCTTTTTACGTTCCTGCTAAGTAATATTATAATATTGTTTAACTCCAAAAGTAAAAAAAAAAATGTACACTCACTAAGGTGGAACATACAGTTCAGGGCCAGTATTCATAAAGCATCTGAGTCCAAATGCTGATCTAAGATCAATGTTAACTTTTGGATCATAATAAACAAGATTCACATGGACATGAAGAGACCTGATCCTAGATCAGCGTCCTACTCTGACAATACATACGTTTGCACTGCGGAAACATTTTTGCCTCTGCCGTGGTTGTCACTTTCCCACCAATCAAGTCCCTAATGTACATTCCATTATTGCCCGAAGTTCAAGAAGGGTCTGCAGACATGTTATATGGCTCTTGGAAGTTCTTGATGAAATTAAATGATTGGTTACCTCCTGTCCAAGTTGGTAGCTTTGACTGCTGCAAACACACGTGTCTTCAGTGTGAGCCCCGCCATAGGGATTGACAGCTGCTGAACGTATGACGAGTCCTTTACAGAGACAAACACACAAAGAAATCAAGTCACAATTGTTTTAATCCCTCATTAACATTTAGATGAGGACAGGATTCATGAATTGCACTGGATTGGTAATCTGAGTTCGAAAAAATACCCTTTTTTCAATATTATTATTCATTTTTGCAAAAAATGTAGGGTAAATTGGCAGAAACCTCCTCCATTACTGGAATAATCTGTATTTACAGTTATTTGACCTGTAAATGTATAATAGCTACCCCTGTATTTCCTATCCACTGTCAAATTTCCAATCATGAAAACTACTCAATACTTCCTTTGTCTGGATGTGATAGAACTTCTATTAAGATATGACATAACTTTGATTTGCATTTCAGAAGGAGATAAAATGAATACAGTGTCTTTATGGTTAATATACACTGCTCAAAAAAATAAATGGAACACTTAACAACACAATATAACTCCAAGTCAATCACACTTCTGTGAAATCAAACTGTCCACTTAGGAAGCAACACTGATTGACAATAAATTTCACATGCTGTTGTGCAAATGGAATAGACAACAGGTGGAAATTATAGGCAATTAGCAAGACACCCCCAATAAAGGAGTGGTTCTGCAGGTGGTGACCACAGACCACTTCTCAGTTCCTATGCTTCCTGGCTGATGTTTTGGTCACTTTTGAATGCTGGTGGTGCTTTCACTCTAGTGGTAGCATGAGACAGAGTCTACAACCCACACAAGTGGCTCAGGTAGTGCAGCTCATCCAGGATGGCACATCAATGCGAGCTGTGGCAAGAAGGTTTGCTGTGTCTGTCAGCATAGTGTCGAGCATGGAGGCGCTACCAGGAGACAGGCCAGTACATCAGGAGACGTGGAGGAGGCCGTAGGAGGGCAACAACCCAGCAGCAGGACTGCTACCTCTGCCTTTGTGCAAGGAGGAGCAGGAGGAGCACTGCCAGAGCCCTGCAAAATAACCTCCAGCAGGCCACAAATGTGCATGTGTCTGCTCAAACGGTCAGAAACAGACTCCATGAGGGTGGTATGAGGGCCCGACATCCACAGGTGGGGGTTGTGCTTACAGCCCAACACCGTGCAAGACGTTTGGCATTTGCCAGAGAACACCAAGATTGGCAAATTCGCCACTGGCGCCCTGTGCTCTTCACAGATGAAAGCCGGTTCACACTGAGCACATGTGACAGACGTGACAGAGTCTGGAGACGCCATGGAGAACGTTCTGCTGCCTGAAACATCCTCCAGCATGACCGGTTTGGCGGTGGGTCAGTCATGGTGTGGGGTGGCATTTCTTTGGGGTGCCGCGCAGCCCTCCATGTGCTCGCCAGAGGTAGCCTGACTGCCATTAGGTACCGAGATGAGATCCTCAGACCCCTTGTGAGACCATATGCTGGTGCGGTTGGCCCTGGGTTCCTCCTAATGCAAGACAACGCTATACCTCATGTGGCTGGAGTGTGTCAGCAGTTCCTGCAAGAGGAAGGCATTGATGCTATGGACTGGCCCGCCCATTCCCCAGGCCTGAATCCAATTGAACACATCTGGGACATCATGTCTCGCTCCATCCACCAAAGCCACGTTGCACCACAGACTGTCCAGGAGTTGGCGGATGCTTTAGTCCAGGTCTGGAAGGAGATCCCTCAGGAGACCATCCGCCACCTCATCAGGAGCATGCCCAGGCGTTGTAGGGAGGTCATACAGGCACGTGGAGGCCACACACACTACTGAGCCTCATTTTGACTTGTTTTAAGGACATTACATCAAAGTTGGATCAGCCTGTAGTGTGGTTTTCCACTTTAATTTTGTGTGACTCCAAATCCAGAACTCCATGGGTTGATAAATTGGATTTCCATTGATTATTTTTGTGTGATTTTGTTGTCAGCACATTCAACTATGTAAAGAAAAAAGTATTTAATAAGATTATTTCATTCATTCAGATCTAGGATGTGTTATTTTAGTGTTCCCTTTATTTTTTTGAGCAGTATATATTTGTGGTACATTGTTTATGATTGACTTCTATTTGACCATTTTGCTCTACAGTGTCTTCAGAAAGTATTCACACCCATTGACTTTTTCCGCATTTTGTTGTGTTACAGCCTGAATTTGATTAAATTGAGATTGTTTGTTACTGGCCTACACACCATACCCTATAATGTCAAAGTGGAA
This sequence comes from Salmo trutta, assembly GCF_901001165.1. Lineage (NCBI taxonomy): Eukaryota > Metazoa > Chordata > Actinopteri > Salmoniformes > Salmonidae > Salmo > Salmo trutta. Next base: position 56,089,731 of record NC_042975.1, read on the forward strand.
TTATGTTTTTCATATTTTATTAAATAAATTAATAAAAAATGAAAAGCTGAAATATCTTGAGTCAATACATATTCAATACCCAAGTTATGGCAAGCCTAAATAAGTTCAGGACCAAATATTTGCTCAACAAGTCACATAATAACATGCATGGACTCACTCTGTGTGCAATAATAGCGTTTAACATGATTTTTGAATGACTACCTCATCTCTGTACCCCACGCAGACAATTATCTGTAAGGTTAAGCAGTGAATTTCAAACACAAATTCAACCAAAAAGACCAGGGAGGTTTTTCAATGCCTCGCAAAGAAGGGCACCTATTGGTAGACATTGGATATCCCTTTGAGGATGGTGAAGTAATTAATTACACTTTGGATGTGTATCAAAACACCCAGTAACTACAAAGATACAGGCATCCTTCCTACCTCAATTACCGGAGAGGAAGCAAACCGCTCAGGGATTTCACTATGAGGCCAATGCTGACTCTATAAACTATTACAGAGTTTAATGGCTGTGATAGGAGAAAACTGAGGATGGATCACCAACATTGTAGTTACTCCACAATACTAACCTAATTGACAGAGTGAAAAGAAGTAAGCCTGTACAGAATAAAAATATCCCTAAACATTCATCCTGTTTGCAACAAAGCACTAAAGTAATACTGCAAAAAATGTGGCAAATGAATTAACTTTTTATCCTGAATAAAGTGTTATGTTTGGTGCAAATTCAATTCAACACATTACTGAGTACCACTCTCCATACTTTCAAGCATAGTGGTGGCCGCATAATGTTATGGGTATGCTTGTCATCATTAAGGACAGGGTAGTTTTTCAGGATAAAAAATGTAAGGAATGGAGCTAAGTACTGGCAAAATTCTAGAGGATAACCTGGTTCAGTCTGCTTTCCACCAGACACTGGGATATGAATTCAACTTTCAGCAGGACAATAACCTAAACCACAAGTGCAAATCTACACTGGAGTTGCTTACCAAGAAGACAATGAATGTTCCTGTGTGGCCGAGTTAAAGTTTTGACTTAAATCTGCTTGAAAATCTATGGAAAGACCTGAAAATGGTTGTCTAGCAATGATCAACAACGAATTTTACAGAGCTTGAAGAATTTTGAAAATAATAATGGGTGTATGTTGTACAATCCAGGTGGTGTGGAAAGCTTTGAGGGACTTATCCAGAGAGACTCACAGCTGTAATTGCTGCCAAAGGTTATTCTAACATGTATTGACTCAGGGGGTTGAAGGTATACAGTATCTAATCAAGACATGTTTTTATTATTATTATTATTATTATTTTTTTTTTTACAAATGTTAGAATTTTTCTTCCACTGACATTACAGAGTACAATTAAATCCATTTTAATCCCACCTTGTAATACAACAAAATGTGGAAAAGGTCAAGGGGTGTGAATAGTTTCTGAAGGCACTCTATGCACATTTTGTATAATATGGTTAGTAAATCTAGCAGTGAAAGTGTATCATAGCAAAAATGCAATTGTGTAATTTGTAAAATGTACTTACATTGTAAAGCAGTAGACTCAAAGTACTGACAAAAGTACCATTGCTGTCCTTCACTGATATTGCAGCAGCTGACCTTGAATAAACATGAAAATGAAAGTTATGCTAAACATGTTTTATTGCCTGATTAATATCCAACATTGAGTCACATTTGCATATTGTTTATCTTGGTTTACTTTCAGATATCTTGACAAATGGACCATATGTCAGTGTGATACATCATTCTCTTTTAACATAAAACTTAGATTCTATGACCTTCTCAAATCATGTGTTATCTTCATTGTGCTCTCCAATAATTTTTCATTTTGGTCATTTTCAGTTTACTGCATCCCTATGTACAGTATATCTAAAATGGTAATCAATTAAGTCCATTGACAACACAATTCTGACACTTTTCATTGACTTTGAATTATCTCTATTATTAATTGTATTATGAATTCAGAGGAATTGTAGACATATGAATGGATAGAAATCATCATAGAAACTTGAGGGATTATTTCACAGCACTTACGAAGCCAGCTGTGTATTGTTCACCAGGTATTCCAGAGGGTAGCTACAGCTGAATTTGTAGAGCAGACCTGGCAGGTAGCTAATGATAGTCGGGGGATCTGGTGTATCGATGTACCCTGATATGTTCCCAATCTGCACCAGTGAGAGGTTCCCATAAGCATTAGGCCCCTGAGCCGTGGAAACCTGCAACACAAAATCAGTGGTGAATGCCTGCCCCATCCCATCCCCACCATTATGGGAGTAAAGGTCCCATCAGTAGAGAGGGCCAGTGGCGATAACATCAACCATACTATTAAGCTAATGCCCCCTCATCGTGCTAATCCCTAACTCAATTCCCTTTATCACAGCATCAGCGGCCCAGGAACCACCCTACAATCAAAACAACAAAATGGGGAAGAAGGCAACCTTAGTAAAGGCTCCTCTCGAATCTCTCCCACTGTTTCTAGGAACAAGCAATCACCTCTCCAAGGCTTCCATTCTCCCAACCCCAACCACCACTACAATTACTGAACAACTTTTGGAAACTAAAATGTAGGTTGTCAACATCAAAACATAGACACTGTAGATGACTGTGTACATTTTTAAGATCATTCCTAATAGTAGGACATTTTATTTAGTTGTTTATCTCCTTTCGTTTTTTGCTGCCTTTTAGAAGAATTGAAGGCTTGGGAGTGATGTAAGTGCTCTGTGGTTGGAGCCACGGTAAGAGGAGCCATGATCTGTCATGAACTCTTTTAGGGTTTTACGGATACAGATTAACCTTAGTCCTGGACTTCAAGACATGCTCAATAAATAATCTCCATCAAAAGTGCTTTTTAGTCCAGAACTTAATCTGTTTCCAGGAAACTGACCCATAGGTGTGATAGAAGGCATTATAAACAGGTGGTTGGAATAAGCATGGGCCCCTTACCACCAGGGCATTGCCACATGTCTCCAGGGTGGCTAGGCTAATGCTGAAGAGGACCACGGTGGGGAAGGTGTTGTTATTGATGAAACCACGACAGTGGGCATCTCCATGGCGACCGTTGAGGGCCAGGTCAGTGTCGGTGTAGCCGGAGAAGAGAACAGGACAAAAGTTGATCTTGAGGGTGATTGTCTGCACCCCACAGTACACACTAATGTCCCGCTCCGCTGGGAGAGAGCAGAGAAAACAACAACAGTTATTATCACAGCACAAATCATATTATGGCCTTACATGCATTTTTTTCAAAGAGGGATAACTAAACAAGGCTAAAGAAAAAGACTAAAGAAGGCTTACACTGGCACATAAAATAAAACAATGATCATTTTATTGATTTGAGCTCAATTTGGAAATGTCTATATCAAGAGCATCTTGATGGGTTGCATCACCGCCTGGTACGGCAAACTGCACTGCCCACAACCGCAAAGCTCTACAGAGGGTGGTGCAGATGGCCCAATAGTTCACTTGGGATGAGCTCTCTGCCTTCCAAGACATCTACAGCAGGCAATGCTTGAGGAAGACCCGAAGGTCGTCAAGGACTACAGTCACCCAGACCATGGACTGTTAACCCTGTTACCATCTAGCAAGCAGTATCGTAGCATCGGGTCTTGGACCAAAGGCTCCAAGACAGCTTCTACCACCAGGCCGTCAGACAGTTGAACAGCTAACAATAAAATTGTATTTCATTATAAGTGTAAATAAAGGTTCCACTGTTTTTCCGAAGACGGAATAAACCATGTAAACTTTCTGAAATATATAAGACATAGCAACAATTCACTATCCTAAATATGTTACATGCATCAGTCCAATATGAGTAAAGTTAAAGTTATATGTTACATTCATAAAGTTATTTGAATAACCTGCATTGAAGTTGTATTGAGTTTAAATGAATATAATGTCTTTATTTTCTCACCAGGGAAGCGGCTGTGGAAGTTGGCATCACAGTTGTATCCATTGAATTGTGCTCCAACTGATAATGCCTTACTTATAAGCAAAAGGATCAAACATATTTGTTCCATTTCAGCACCTGGAGGAAAACAATGTTTTTCATCAGTCTTTGCCATCTTCCATATCATACATATTTTGGTTTAAGAGCTTCAGTTTAGTGTACATCATGGGAATAAAAAAGTAACATGATTTTGTTAGTTATTTCAGAAATCACAGTGAGACAAAGATTAACTTCTATGAAGAATAAGGTGCAAGAAATCCACCTTCAATTTTATTCAAAAAGGGTTACTTTGTAAATCCTAGTTATTGCCAACAGCAATAGTGTTAACACAAAGACAATTATTCTGCTAGTCTTTTGACGTCTGAACATTATCTATCTCAAATGCACTCGTTAAGATACGATTATTTGGTAAAACCATGGACAAAACAGCCAAATATTGATATAATCCACTGGCTTGGTTGTCACCGCAACATTACTAAGCACAATGGGCTAAGTCTTGTCTTTGTTTTCTCAACGTCTAAAAACCTTTTATCAGATGATGATAATATACATATTGTATCTAATGATGATCAGATAAGGGTTTTTGTTGTGGAGAAACAGCAACTTCTCAAGCAGCTGGGTTCCCTTGGTCAATGCTTGTTGAGCTTCCCTGGCTATCAGTGGAGTTGAGTTGTTCAAGGTTGTCAAGGTAAAAAACAGCCCCAGTGCTACTCACCCTGGTCCTTGGAAGTCGACGAATCAGCGGTTCTCCATATGCTCGGGACTGCTGCATGTGATGGAATGATCCGCACAGCATCCCTACACCACAACTAGAAACATGGTGTGGGTCGGGGGGGAAAAGAGCCCGGCAACATAAGAGATTCATTATTTGAACACGTCAACAAAAAAAGGGCTGTCCAGGAGAACATGGGAAAGTCCATCACATCTGAATGTGTTATACAAATCCTTTCACAGATCCAGAAACATGAGCAGGTTTTGAAGTTTCCCACTCATATCCTTTCTGCTTGATCTGGCTCTGTCAGCGCACACAAACGGTTTGACGCCGCATGAGGTCCGTGCTGGGGGAATTATCTTTTCATCGGCCTACGGAGTGGGTGCAGCGCGCTGACTGAGCAGCTCTTTCTCTCTTGCCAGCAGTGGGCCCAGGTCTTTTCACGCTTTGTGTCCAGCCTTCCTCCATCAACACATCTCTGCTGGCCTTCCCTGGTCTCCTCTCTGGGGCAGTGAGCCACCACCTGTCCCCCTGATGTCTCAACTTTGACTCCTGCTCTCAGGCTCCCAAAAGGCCTAACAGTAATTTTTATGGGATTAGCAAGTCCCTAGTGTCCTATGTTCCATATGGACAGCACTATATGTGCAGGGCTAGATAATGTGAGCCATATAGACAAAGTGCAGATAGGACCTCTTCTGTGGGTGCGGAGTTCTAGGTATTACATTTTTGCTCAACTCTGAATTAAGGTCAGGAAAAAGCTAAAACAAAACTCACACTTGTTCTCATTACTCAATTGGTCATTATGTTAGCTAGTTCACCAGTTTGCCCATCAGTGACATATTGTATACCTATCTCTCAATTGTATGTTTTTTCCTGTATTGATAGGGCCAATATCACCTAATCCTGGACTAAAAAGCAAGATCAATAGAGAATATCCATAAAAATTATTTTAAATCCAGGACTAGGTTTAATCTGTGAAACCGCCCCCCCCCCCCCCCTCTCCCCCATAGTTTGGTATAAAGAGCTCATTATTTCTTATGCTGGATGACACACAAGTCAAGTGATCCATTATTATCCATGAAGGGTAATTCAGGTGATTAATTAACAGACATCACAAAAATTGATAGCTGGTTAATGTTGCCAGATTGTTCTCTCTTTGGAATTTTAACTCACATCAGTATAAATTAACCTGTAATGTGTGTGGGTGTGTCCGTGTGTCCTTCTTACCTGTCTTAGTAAGTCCATATTGGATATACAGTACGAGCGCTATCCTTTTTCAATGTTCTAGACCTTTCATTCCAGTGTTGTGTACAGGTGATGCAGGTGAAGTACAGTTAAGGCCGCAGAGACAGTGGCAGAAACATTCAGGAGTCAGTCCCAATAACCAAACTTCCCTTTTCTACACTTTGGTTCAGGGACCTCTTAAGGCGGTTGCGTGAGAGAGAGTATTTGAACATTTTATTTCACCTTTATTTAACCAGGTAAACTAGTTGAGAACAAGTTCTCATTTACAACTGCAACCTGGCCAAGATAAAGCAAAGCAGTGCAACACAAACAACAACACATAGTTACACATTGAATAAACAAGCGTACAGTCAATAACACAATAGAAAAAAGAAAGTCTATATACAGTGTGTGCAAATGGCATGAAGAGGTAAGGCAATAAATAGGCCATAGTAGCGAAGTAATTACAATTTAGCAAATTAACACTGGAGTGATAGATGAGCAGATGGTGATGTGCAAGTAGAAATACTGGTTTGCAAAAGAGCAGAAAAGTAAATAAAAACAATATGGGGATGAGGTAGGTAGATTGGGCGGGCTGTTTACAGATGGGCTATGTACAGCTGCAGCGATCTGTTAGCTGCTCAGACAGCTGATGTTTAAAGTTAGTGAGGGAAATATAAGTCTCCAGCTTCAACGATTTTTGCAATTCGTTCCAGTCATAGGCAGCAGTGAACTGGAAGGAAAGGCGGCCAAAGAGGTGTTGGCTTTGGGGATGACCAGTGAAATATACCTGCTGGAGCGCGTGCTATGGGTCGGTGTTGTTATCGTGACCAGTGAGCTGAGACAAGGCGGAGCTTTACCTAGCATAGACTTGTAGATGGCCTGGAGCCAGTGGGTCTGGCAACGAATATGTAGCGAGGGCCAGCCGACTAGAGGCTGCATCCAGTTTGCTGAGTAGAGTATTGGAAGCTATTTTGTAAATGACATCGCCGAAGTCGAGGATCAGTAGGATAGTCATTTTTACGAGGGTATGTTTTGGCAGCGTGAATGAAGGGGGCTTTGATGTGAAATAGGAAGCTAATTCTAGATTTAATTTTGTATTGGAGATGTTTAATATGAGTCTGGAAGGAGAGTTTACAGTCTAGCCAGACACCTAGGTATTTGTAGTTGTCCACATATTCTAAGTCAGAACCGAAGTAATAGCATTTCTAAGGTATTTGAATATCGCGCCACGGGATTGCACTGGCTGTTGAGTAGGTAGCCCATAGAGGTTAAAGAATTATAGATACACTTCCCCTTAACTTCTATGGGCTAGGCTTGCGTCCCACCCTAGTCAACAGCCAGTGGAATCACGTGGCGCGAAATACAAATACCTCAAAAATGCTAGAACTTCAATTTCTCAAACATATGACTATTTTACACCATTTTAAAGACAAGACTCTCGTTAATCTAACCACATTGTCCGATTTCAAAAAGGCTTTACAGCGAACGCAAAACATTAGATTATGTCAGGAGAGTACCCTGCCAAAAATAATCACACAGCCATTTTCAAAGAACGCATATATGTCACAAAAACCAAAACCACAGCTAAATGCAGCACTAACCTTTGATGATCTTCATCAGATGACACACCTAGGACATTATGTTATACAATACGTGCATGTTTTGTTCAATCAAGTTCATATTTATATCAAAAAACAGCTTTTTACATTAGCATGTGATGTTCAGAACTAGCATACCCACCGCAAACTTCTGGTGAATTTACTAAATTACTCACGATAAACGTTCACAAAATACATAACAATTATTTTAAGAATTATAGATACAGAACTCTTTTACGCAATCGCGGTGTCAGATTTTAAAATAGCTTTTCGGCGAAAGTACATTTTGCAATATTCTGAGTAGATAGCTCGGCCATCACAGGCTAGCTAATTTGACACCCACCAAGTTTGGTGCTCACTAAACTCAGAATTTGTATTAGAAAAATTGGATTACCTTTGCTGTTCTTCGTCAGAATGCACTCCCAGTACTTCTACTTCAACAACAAATGTTGTTTTGGTTCCAGATAATCCATGGTTATATCGAAATAGCTCCATTTTGTTCGTGCGTTCAGGTCACTATCCGAAGGGTGACGCGCGAGCACATTTCGTGACAAAAAAATTCAAAATATTCCATTACCGTACTTCGAAGCATGTCAAACGCTGTTTAAAATCAATTTTTATGCTATTTTTCTCGTAAAATAGCGATAATATTCCAACCGGGCAACGTTGTATTTATTCAAAGGCTGAAAGAAAAAAATTGAAAATTCTCATGAACGCGCATCTCCAGTGTCACTGTCCCCAGCCTGACCTCTCACAAAATCTCCTGCTGTTCTTCGCCCAGAGACAGGAGACACGTCATTCCACTTTCTGGCACCTTCTGAGAGCCAATGGAAGCCTTAGAAAATGTCACGTTACAGCAGAGGATATTTTCAATAGCGATGCAACAGAAGGATAACAAATTGTCAGACAGGGCACTTCCTGTATGGAATCTTCTCAGGTTTTGTTCTGCCATATGAGTTTTGTTATACTCACAGACACCATTCAAACAGTTTTAGAAACTTTAGAGTGTTTTCTATCCAAATCTACTAATTATATGCATATTCTCGTTTCTGGGCAAGAGTAGTAACCAGTTTAATTCGGGTACATTTTTTATCCGGCCGTGCAAATACTGCCCCCTAGCCCCAACAGGTTAATGCAACCGCTGTGTCAGATTTCAAAAAACTTTACAGCAAAAGCACACTTTGCAATAATCTGAGTACAGCGTTCAGACACGAAACCAAACCCGGCATTTTGTAGAGTCAACAAAACTCAGAAATAATATTGTAAATATTCACTTACCTTTGATGAACTTCATCAGAATGCACTCCCAGGAATCCCAGGTCCGCAATAAATATTTGTTTTGTTTGATAAAGTCCATAATTTATGTCCAAATAACTCCTTTTTGTTCGCCCATTCAGTCCACTACTCCAAATGCATGAAGCGTGCGCTAAATGTCACAACGAAAAGTCAAAAAAAGTTATATTTACGTTCATAGAAATATGTCAAACGATGTATAGCATCAATTTTTAGGACATTTTTAACAAATATTCAGTAATATTAAAACCGGACAATTCCAATGTCTTCAGAAAAGAATAGGAACACAGCAAACTCTCACGTGAGCGCGCCTCTGAGCTCATGTCATTTTCTCACTCATCTACTTCCAGGCCCTCTTGTTCGCTCCATATTCACAGTAGAAGCATGAAACAACGTTCTAAAGACTGTTGACATCTAGTGGAAGCCTTAGGAAATGCAAAATGAACCTTAAGTCACTGTATACTGTATAGGCAATCACTTGAAAAACTACAAACCTCAGATTTCCACACTTCCTGGTTGGATTTTTCTCAGGTTTTTGCCTGCCATGTGAGTTCTGTTATACTCACAGACATCATTCAAACCGTTTTAGCACCTTCAGACTGTTTTCTATCCAAATCTACTAATGATATGCATATCCTACCTTCTGAGCCTGAGTAGCAGGCAGTTTAATTTGGGCATGCCTTTCATCCGGACGTCAAAATACTGCCCCCTACCCTAGAGAAGTTAAGGCAGTTCAAAGTTTGGGCAACTAATCTGTTCATTTGGTCCCACGGGGGACCAGTACGGAGAAAGAAATGTATGCATTCACTACTGTAAGTCACTCTGGATAAGAGCGTCTGCTAAATGACTAAAATGTAAATGTAAAATGTTGTTGCATTATGGCATCTATTGAGGATTTTGTCCTATGCTCCTTCTGAAGAGTTGCTTATGCAGTTTACGGAGGAACAGCTTTTGAAGTTGAGTGAGTATTATCATGTTGAGATTAGTGACACACGTCTCAAGGCTACAGTGAGGTCTATTCTGTCAGCTAATTTGCTTTCAGCTGGTATTTTGAAGGCAGAATTGGGTGAACCTAGTCCAGCTCTATTGGATGTACCAATTGTGTCTACTGCTAGTTTGACATTTTAGCAGAAAACAATAGTTAATTATATTGCAGCTAAATCATGACAAAGATCTGGAAAGGTTGAATGAGGATACGGAACAAGCTGAATTGCGGTTGCAACATCAGCGGTTAGAACTTGTCAGAAGGCAAGCTTTCAGGTGAATTCTTTTGAGAATGTCTACTCAAGTTCCTCAATAGGACGCTCTTCCCTTGATCGTTCTCCGCCTTTTGATGTTGCTGGTAATCTCCGGTTGTTGCCTAAATTTACTGAAAAGGATCCTGATCTATTTTTTACGTGATTTGAAAGTGTAGCAGACTCTCGGGCTTGGCCTGATGCAGACTGTACTTTGATGCTACTGTGTGTTTTGACCGGTAGGGCTCAGGAGGCTTACTCATCTCTTAGCCATACAAATAGCGACGATCACACGAAGGTTAAAACTGCTGTCCTGCACGCTTACGAGTTGGACCCTGAAGCGTATCGACACTGTTTCAGAATGCTGAAGAAAGGAGAAAAACAGTCCCATGTTGAGTTTTCATAGGATTTGTTAACTCAATTCAATCGTTGGTGTACTGTGTCAGCAGTTACTAGTTTTGAGGGTTTGTGCAACCTGTTTGTCCCCGAACAATTTAAAGAATCTATCCCTGATCGTCTTGCTACCTATATAAATTAACATAAATTACGGACTGCATCTGAAGCTGCTGTTTTGGCAGATGAGTACAGTTGAAGTCGGAAGTTTACATACACCTTAGCCAAATACATTTAAATTCAGTTTTTCACAAACCCTGACATTTAATCATAGTAAACATTCCCTGTTTTAGGTCAATAAGGATCACCACTTTATTTTAAGAATGTGAAATGTCAGAATAATTGTCACGTCTCTCTACGAGAGGTGGGTGTAGGAGTCAGGCCCAGGAGAAGAGATAAATGCAATCACAAGAGTTTAATGAAGTCCATCAAAAACATACAGGCACAGGACCAAAAATACACAGTCCAAAATAACCAATAGAACGAAATCCTAAGGACATACACCTGAATGAAAAATGATAAACAAAAATAACGTCACCCAATATAAAACAGGGAAACGAAAATAAACCCGCACGAAACAAAGCAGGTAGAGAGAAAATAAATACCCACACTAATCAACCTAAACAAGGAACTGGTGCACAAACAAAACAGACAAGACGAAACGAAAAAGAAAAAAGGATCAGTGGCAGCTAGTAGACCGGCGACGACAACCGCCGACCACCACCCGAACAGGGAGAAGAGCCACCTTTGGTGTAAGTCGTGACAATAATAGTAGAGAGAATGATTTATTTAATATTTTATTTCTTTAATCACGTTTACATACACACAATTATTATTTGGTAGCATTGCCACTAAATTGTTTAACTTGGGTCAAATGTTTCGGGTAGCCTTCCACAAGCTACTTTAAATTTTGGGCAAATTCCTCCCGACAGAGCTGGTGTAACTGAGTGAGGATTGTAGGCCTCCTTGGTTGCACATGCTTTTTCAGTTCTGCCCACAAATTTTCTATAGGATTATGGTGAGGGCTTTGTGATGGCCACTCCAATACCTTGACTTTGTTGTCCTAAGCCATTTTGCCACAACTTTGGAAGTATACTTGGGGTCATTGTCCATTTGGAAGACCCATTTGTGACCAAGCTTTAACTTCCTGACTGATGTCTTGAGATGTTGCTTCAATATATCCACATAAGTTTCCTCCTCATGATGCCATCTATTTTGTGAAGTGCACCAGTTCCTCCAGCAGCAAAGCACTCCCACAACATGATGCTGCCACCCCCGTGCTTCACAGTTGGGATGGTGTCCTTCAGCTTGCAAGCATCCCCCTTTTTCCTCCAAACATAACGATGGTCATTAGGGCCAAACAGTTCTATTGTTGTTTCATCAGACCAGAGGACAATTCTCCAAAAGGTACGATCTTTGTCCCCATGTGCAGTTGCAAACCGTAGTCTGGCTTTTTTATGGCGGTTTTGGAGTAGTGTCTTCTTCCATGCTGAGCGGCCTTTCAGGTTATGTCGATATAGAACTCGTTTTACTGTGGATATAGATGATTTTGTACCTGTTTCCTACAGCATCTTCACAAGGTCATTTGCTGTTGTTCTGGGATTGATTTGCACTTTTCGCACCAAAGTACGTTCATCTCGGCTGCGTGGCCCCATGATGTTTATACAGATGAACGTGGTACCTTCAGACATTTTGAAACTGCTCCCAAGGATGAACCAGATTTGTGGAGGTCTACAATTTTTTTCTGAGGTCTTGGCTGATTTCTTTTGATTTTCCCATGATGTCAAGCAAAGAGTCACTGAGTTTGAAGGTAGGCCTTGAAATACATCCACAGGTACAACACCAATTGACTCAAATTATGTCAATTAGCCAATCAGAAGCTTCTAAAGCCATGACATAATTTTCTGAAATTTTCCAAGTCGCGTAAAGGCACTGTATGTAAACTTCTGACCCACTGGAATTGTGATAATGAATTATAAGTGAAATAATCTGTCTGTAAACAACTGTTAGAAAAATGACTTGTGTCATGCACAAAGTAGATGTCCTAACCGACTTGCCAAAACTATAGTTTGTTAACTAGACATTTGTGGAGTGGTTGAAAAACAAGTTTTAATGACTTCAACCTAGTGTACTGACCCACAATGGCAGTTTTGGAGGATCCCGTATGCGAGATTGAGGGCAGAGGAACAGTTCAAGTGGATTTCGTTCAGCAAATTCCTTTGGTTCTGGTAATGACGTATTTCCATCTAGATCCGAACATGGTTCATGTGGACAGAATGATGTAAGTAAAATCTGTAATTATTGTCAGGGTAAAGGCCACTGGAAGAATGAATGTCCTGTTCTTGGTAAAAAGGCCAGCAGATTGGCCAGCACAAATGTACAACCTGTTGCATTAGCTGGGCCTGTTCCTCATGATAATCCTGTTGCGCAAGCTCAAGAGTTGTCCAAACCTTTTAGTACTGATTATTTGCCATTTGTCACAGAGGGTTGTTTCACTATTGGGAAGTGATGTGCCAGTAAAGATTGTGAGACAATGGTGCCTCTGAATTGTTTGTTTTGGAGTCTGTTCTGCCTTTTTCTTAGGTGTCCTGATTCAAGGGATAGGTTTGAATACATTGTCTGTACCCTTGCACAAAGTCAAACTTATATCTGACCTAGTGCAAGGTGAAGTTTCCCTTGGGGTGTGTCCATTTCTATCCATTAATGGTGTTCATGTGATTTCGGTAACAACTTAGCCTGTAGTCGTGTCTGGCGTGATGTACCTCTGGTGGTTTCTCATACCCCATCCCATGTAGGGATTATTGATGAAAATGTACAGAGATTCCTGGAGGTATTCTCTGCATGCACGACTACAGATCTACCCAGCTATGAATCAGATATTTCCGGTCACAACTTGCAGACTTGTTTACGCTGCTGTGCGTTTTTGTTGCCGTTTTTACTTTGCTACCTGACGGTTTTTACTTTTTCATTACCGTATATTTTTACTTTTTCCCTCACTCAACTTTTTTTTTTTTTTTTTCATTCAACTTTCCTACCCCGGAGGTTTTATCTGGACATGGTTCGTCAGGACTTCAAACAGCCGAAGCTAAGTAACATTAACATGATGCCTTCTAATTGCAGTCGTTGTACTCATAATATACAGGAGAACGATCGCCTTACGGCAAGGATAGCTGTGCTGCAAGCCCAGCTTCAGACGCAATCGTTAGGCAAGGGTAATTTCAGTGTAGGAAAGGATGAAACAGCGTCTGTGCCACCAGCAAGTACAGATAGTAACGTTAGTATAAACCCCCTCTCACAGTCCCCGCAGCCGGACATCTTTCTCATGGTTTCTGGAGGGAAACGCTGTAGGAATGCTCAATCGGTGTCGCTTATTCAGCCGACAGAAACTTTCAACCGGTTCTCCCCGTTAAGCGAGTCGGAGGCAGAGGCCGAGACTTCTCTGGTCTCTGCTCCTCACGTTGTGGGGTCTGAGACGCCGACGGCTCCCACCATTAGCTCTGACAAATTGAAAACCCTAGTCATTGGCGACTCCATTACCCGCAGTATTAGACTTAAAACTAATCATCCAGCGATCATACACTGTTTACCAGGGGGCAGGGCTACCGACGTTAAGGCTAATCTAAAGACGGTGCTGGCTAAAGCTAAAACTGGCGAGTGTAGAGAGTATAGAGATATTGTTATCCACGTCGGCACCAACGATGTTAGGATGAAACAGTCAGAGGTCACCAAGCGCAACATATCTTCAGCATGTAAATCAGCTAGAAAGATGTGTCGGCATCGATTAATTGTCTCTGGCCCCCTCCCAGTTAGGGGGAGTGATGAGCTCTACAGCAGAGTCTCACAACTCAATCGCTGGATGAAAACTGTTTTCTGCCCCTCCCAAAAGATAGAATTTGTAGATAACTGGCCCTCTTTCTGGGATTCACCCACAAACAGGACCAAGCCTGGCCTGCTGAGGAGTGACGGACTCCATCCTAGCTGGAGGGGTGCTCTCATCTTATCTACGAACATAGACAGGGCTCTAACTCCTCTAGCTCCACAATGAAATAGGGTGCAGGCCAGGCAACAGGCTGTTAGCCAGCCTGCCAGCTTAGTGGAGTCTGCCACTAGCACAGTTAGCGTAGTCAGCTCAGCTTTCCCCATTGAGACCGTGTCTGTGCCTCGATCTAGGTTGGGTAAAATTAAAAATGGCAGTGTTCGCTTCAGTAATCTTACTAGTATAAAGACCTCCTCCATTCCTGCCATTATTGAAAGAGATTGTGATACTTCACATCTCAAAATTGGGTTACTTAATGTTAGATCCCTCACTTCCAAGGCAGTTATAGTCAATGAACTAATCACTGATCATAATCTTGATGTGATTGGCCTGACTGAAACATGGCTTAAGCCTGATGAATTTACTGTGCTAAATGAGGCCTCACCCCCTGGTTACACTAGTGACCATACCCCCCGTGCATCCGGCAAAGGCGGAGGTGTTGCTAACATTTACGATAGCAAATTTCAATTTACAAAAAAAAAAAACAATGACGTTTTCGTCTTTTGAGCTTCTAGTCATGAAATCTATGCAGCCTACTCAATCACTTTTTATAGCTACTGTTTACAGGCCTCCTGGGCCATATGCAGTGTTCCTTACTGAGTTCCCTGAATTCCTATCGGATCTTGTAGTCATAGCAGATAATATTCTAATTTTTGGTGACTTTAACATTCACATGGAAAAGTCCACAGACCCACTCCAAAAGGCTTTCGGAGCCATCATCGAC
This sequence comes from Salmo trutta, assembly GCF_901001165.1. Lineage (NCBI taxonomy): Eukaryota > Metazoa > Chordata > Actinopteri > Salmoniformes > Salmonidae > Salmo > Salmo trutta. The sequence goes on from NC_042975.1 coordinate 56,104,893, forward strand.
TCAGTGGGTTTTGTCCAACATGTCTCTGGACCTACTCACTGCCACAGTCATACTCTGGACCTAGTTTTGTCCCATGGAATAAATGTTGTGGATCTTAATGTTTTTCCTCATAATCCTGGATTATCGGACCACCATTTTATTGCGTTTACAATTGCAACAAATAATCTGCTCAGACCCCAACCAAGGAAGATTAAAAGTCGTGCTATAAATTCTCAGACAACCCAAAGATTCCTTGATGCCCTTCCAGACTCCCTCTGCCTACCCAAGGACGTCAGAGGACAAGAATCAGTTAACCACCTAACCGAGGAACTCAATTTAACCTTGCGCAATACCCTAGATGCAGTTGCACCCCTAAAAATTAAAAACATCTGTCATAAGAAACTAGCTCCCTGGTATACAGAAAATACACGAGCTCTGAAGCAAGCTTCCAGAAAATTGGAACGGAAATGGCGCCACACTAAACTGGAAGTCTTCCGACTAGCTTGGAAAGACAGTACCGTGCAGTATCGAAGAGCCCTCACTGCTGCACGATCATCCTATTTTTCCAACTTAATTGAGGAAAATAAGAACAATCCGAAATTTCTTTTTGACACTGTCGCAAAGCTAACTAAAAAGCAGCATTCGCAAATGGAGGATGGCTTTCACTTCAGCAGTAATAAATTTATGAACTTCTTTGAGGAAAAGATCATGATCATTAGAAAGCAAATTACGGACTCCTCTTTAAATCTGGGTATTCCTCCAGGGCTCCATTGTCCTGAGTCTGCACAACTCTGCCAGGACCTAGGATCAAGGGAGATACTAAAGTGTTTTAGTACTATATCTCTTGACATAATGATGAAAATAATCATGGCCTCCAAACCCTCAAGCTGCATACTGGACCCTATTCCAACTAAACTACTGAAAGAGCTGCTTCCTGTGCTTGGCCCTCCTATGTTGAACATAATAAACGGCTCTCTATCCACCGGATGTGTACCAAGCTCACTAAAAGTGGCAGTAATAAAGCCTCTCTTGAAAAAGCCGAATCTTGACCCAGAAATTATAAAAAACTATCGGCCTATATCGAATCTTCCATTCCTCTCAATTTTAGAAAAAGATGTTGCACAGCAACTCACTGCCTTCGTGAAGACAATGTATACGAAATGCTTCAGTCTGGTTTTAGACCCCATCATAGCACTGAGACTGCACTTGTGAAGGTGGTAAATGACCTTTTAATGACGTCAGACCGAGGCTCTGCATCTGTCCTCATGCTCCTAGATCTTAGTGCCGCTTTTGATACCATCGATCACCACATTCTTTTGGAGAGATTGGAAACCCAAATTGGTCTACATGGACAAGTTCTGGCCTGGTTTAGATCTTATCTGTCGGAAATATATCAGTTTGTCTCTGTGAATGGTTCATCCTCTGACAAATCAATTGTAAATTTCGGTGTTCCTCAAGGTTCCGTTCTAGGACCACTATTGTTTTCACTATATATTTTACCTCTTGGGGATGTCATTCGAAAACATAATGTTAAATTTCACTGCTATGCGGACGACACACAGCTGTACATTTCAATGAAACATGGTGAAGCCCCAAAATTGCCCTCGCTAGAAGCCTGTGTTTCAGACATAAGGAAGTGGATGGCTGCAAATGTTCTACTTTTAAACTCGGACAAAACAGAGATGCTTGTCCTAGGTCCCAAGAAACAAAGAGATCTTCTGTTGAATCTGACAATTAATCTGGATGGTTGTACAGTCGTCTCAAATAAAACTGTGAAGGACCTCGGCGTTACTCTGGACCCTGATCTCTCTTTTGAAGAACATATCAAGACTGCTTCAAGGACAGCTTTTTTCCATCTACGTAACATTGCAAAAATCAGAAACTTTCTGTCCAAAAATGACGCAGAAAAATTAATCCATGCTTTTGTTACTTCTAGGCTCGACTACTGCAATGCTCTACTTTCCGGCTACCCGGATAAAGCACTAAACAAACTTCAGTTAGTGCTAAATACGGCTGCTAGAATCCTGACTAGAACCAAAAAGTTTGATCATATTACTCCAGTGCTAGCCTCCCTACACTGGCTTCCTGTTAAGGCAAGGGCTGATTTCAAGGTTTTACTGCTAACCTACAAAGCATTACATGGGCTTGCTCCTACCTATCTTTCCGATTTGGTCCTGCCGTACATACCTACACGTACGCTACGGTCACAAGACGCAGGCCTCCTAATTGTCCCTAGAATTTCTAAGCAAACGGCTGGAGGTAGGGCTTTCTCCTATAGAGCTCAATTTTTATGGAATGGTCTGCCTACCCATGTGAGAGACGCAGACTCAGTCTCAACCTTTAAGTCTTTACTGAAGACTTATCTCTTCAGTAGGTCCTATGATTAAGTATAGTCTGGCCCAGGAGTGTGAAGGTGAACGGAAAGGCTGGAGCAACGAACCACCCTTGCTGTCTCTGCCTTGTCGGTTCCCCTCTTCCCACTGGGATTCTCTGCCTCTAACCCTTTTACAGGGGCTGAGTCACTGACTTACTGGTGTTCTTCCATGCCGTCCATGGGAGGGGTGCGTCACTTGAGTAGGTTGAGCCACTGACGTGGTCTTCCTGTCTGGGTTGGCGCCCCCACCTTGGGTTGTGCCGTGGCGGAGTTCTTTGTGGGCTATACTCGGCCTTGTCTTCGGACGGTAAGTTGGTGGTTGTAGATATCCCTCTAGTGGTGTGGGGGCTGTGCTTTGGCATAGTGGGTGGGGTTATATCCTGCCTGTTTGGCCCTGTCCGGGGGTATCATCGGATGGGGCCACAGTGTCTTCTGATCCCTCCTGTCTCAGCCTCCAGTATTTATGCTGCAGTAGTTTATGTGTCGGGGGGCTAGGGTCAGTCTGTTACATCTGGAGTATTCTCTTGTCTTATCCGGTGTCCTGTGTGAATGTAAATATGCTCTCTCTAATTCTCTCTTTCTCTCTTTCTTTCTTTCTCTCGGAGGACCTGAGCCCTAGGACCATGCCTCAGGACTACCTGGCATGATGACTCCTTGCTGTCCCCAGTCCACCTGGCCATGCTGCTGCTCCAGTTTCAACTGTTCTGCCTGCGGCTACGGAACCCTGACCTGTTCACCGGACGTGCTTGTTGCACCCTCGACAACTACTATGATTATTATTATTTGACCATGCTGGTCATTTACGAACATTTTAACATCTTGACCATGTTCTGTTATAATATCCACCCGGCACAGCCAGAAGAGGACTGGCCACCCCTCATAGCCTGGTTCCTCTCTAGGTTTCTTCCTAGGTTTTTGGCCTTTCTCAGGAGTTTTTCCTAGGGAGTTTTTCCCAGCCACCGTGCTTCTTTCACATGCATTGCTTGCTGTTTGGGGTTTTAGGCTGGGTTTCTGTACAGCACTTTGAGATTTCAGCTGATGTACGAAGGGCTATATAAATACATTTGATTTGATTTGATTTGATTTGATTTGACTCGTGCTATGAGCCGTGCTGACACTACGGTCAAAACGGAATATACACAACACATAACCGAACAGTTAGGCAAAGGTAAATAATTGAATGGATTATCTATGTTCAGTAGTGATCTTGTGATGGAGCAGTCTGCTGATCCTACCTTAAGGTTTATTTGATCAAGTACTTCTGGTTGAGGTAAGGAGTGCTGCCCAGGGTTGCAACGTTCAAGATCAGTTGTTGATGAGGAAATGGACACCTCACAGCAAAAGTTGTGGGTGATGCTATTGTTCAGATCGCGTTCCTTCTAAGCTTTGTGATCTAGTTTGAAAACATCTCATGGCGTTTCTGATCACTTAGGGGTAAGTAAAACCTATGATCGAATTGTGCATCATTTTTATTGGCCTCGTTTAAAGACATTTCCGCTTACATCAAAACATGCCATGTTTGTCAGCTGACTGGGAAGTCTAATCAGACGTTAAGGCCCGTCCCGCTACAACCTATTACTGTTACAGGCAAGCCATTTGAGCATTTGCTTATTGTGTTGGCCCCTACCCCGTTCTAAAGCTGGTAGCACCTACATGTTAACTGTGATGTGTCAAGCTACGAGATCCTGCAGCCGATCCACTTCACAACATTACCACTAAATATGTTGTGAAGGCTTTGTCACCTTTCATCTACATTTTTGGAATACCTCAGTTGATTCAGAGCCATCAGGGTTCCAACTTCACATCGCACATAGTTTTACAAGTCTTGTGCCAACTGTGTTTAAAACATAATCAGGCCAGTGCTTATCATGTGCAGAGTCAAGGGGCCCTTGAGTGTTTATCAGACTTTGATCAGACTTTACGTGCGTACTGCACTGAATTAAAACGTGACTGCGAAGAGAGGTTACGCTGGTTGCTACTCACTGTTAAAGATGTATCAAGAGAGCACTGGTTTTAGTCCTAATGACCTTGTTTTTGGTCATACTGTGCATGGTCCTCTTGCTGTATTAAAGGAGGATTGGAAGGTGGTTGATCCTCCCCCAAATTTGTTGTCATATGTAGCTTGTGAAATGGCAAAAAAAACTAGCTTCCTCTCAGGTGAGGATGAAAAGGTTGTTTGACCGGCGAGCTGAGCCGCGACAATTTAGTCCAGAGGACCAGGTTCTGGCTCTGCTGCCTATTGTTGGTTCTCCTTTTCAGGCCAAAGTCAGCTGCCCATACACTGTGGTTTGCCAATTGTCTGATCTGAACTCTCTGACTGCTACCCCTGAGCGCAGAAAGGCGAATCAGCTCTGCCATGTCAATTTGTTAAGCCCCATTATACTCGTTTGTCTTCTGAATTGACCAAAGCAGAGCTATGTGCTAAAACTGACGTGGTTAGTCCTGTTCTTTTGGTGGAATCCGTTGATCTGAGGTCAGCCACTTCACCTTCACATGCAGTGTGATGAACAGGGGGGGCCGGGCCCTGATGGTGGTATTTTGCAGGGTAGGTTGAATTCAGAGTCCCTTGCAAACTTGGAGAGTTTGTTGGGTCACCTGTCTGATTGTCAAGCAGAGTTAACTGATTTGATCACTGATTTTCAGTCTTGTTTTGCTGACACATAGATATGGTAGGAGAAAACCCAAAGCATAACCAACCTGAATATTATTTTCTTTGAGAGCCCATGTTCTTACAATGGAAAGCATAGGGGCATATCCAATTCCAGCTCCCACAAGGTGCCAACAGTCTTGTAACTTGAATAACGAGTAATAAATATGAGTTTTAGTACAACGACACCAGTTTGTAAATCCGTATTTGTGCGTGTGATGAAGAGGACGCGCACCTGCTAATATTGCTTTCCTATTGAACATACTTCTTTCCATATGAAATATTATAGTTTAATTACATTTTAGGGTACCTGAGGACTAAATAGAGGATTTTATCTAACAAAATGACACTACATGTTATAGCTGGGACCCTTTGGATGACAAATCAGAGGAATTTTTTCAAAAAGTGAATATTAAATCGCTATTTGTGATTATATGAAATCTGTGATGGTGGAAAAATATGTTGTATGGGCTCTGTCCTCAAACAATCGCTCTAAAGCCTACTGTAAATCAGACAGTGCAGTTAGATTAACAAGAATTTAAGCAATATAAGACACTTGTATGTATCTAAATGTTTAATATCCATAATTTAAGATTATTTATTTGAATTGTGAGCCCTTCAGTTTCAGCGGAAGTTGTCCCGCTAGCGGAATGCCTAGCCTTAACAAGTTTTAAGATCATGCTGGTTAATGATATCAGTGTACCATCATTCTCCAGTTGGGCCTCCCCGTGTCTCTTGGTGAGCAAGCCAGATGGTTCTCTTAGATTTTCTTGACTACCGGAAGGTTAGTGTGACACAACCGGACTGTTATCCACTCCCACGGATGGAAGATTGTGTTTACCAGATTGGCTGCCCGGTTTTTCATCAAGTTTTATTTGCAGAAGGGTTACTGCCAGGTGCCTTTGGCATCAAGGGCTCATGAAATATCTGCTTTTATTATTCCTTCAGGTCTTTTCTCCTATACGGTCAGGAGTTTAGGCCTACGCAATGCTTCTGCTATGTTTCAGCGTCTTATGAATAGGGTGATCTCTGGCCTTGAAGGCTGTGCTGTCTATCCAGATGATGTGGTTGTTTTATAGTGACACTTTGGAGCGCTATCTGGTGCAGATACGGACTCTGTTTGAACGTTTGACTGAGGCCTGTCTCACTGTGAACTTAGCCAAATGTGAGTGCCCAGGCAACAGTGACCTACCTCGGCAGAGTTGTCGGGTAGGGTCGTGTTCTCCCAGGTGCGGGCTAAAGTGGCCGCTATCGATCTGTTTCCACCGCCCACCACCAGGAAGGAGCTGCAACGCTTCCTAGGTATAGTTGGGTATTATCGGGGGTTTTGCTTCAACTTCTCCACGGTTGTAGCACCTCTGACAGATCTGTTGAAGAAGAGGGCTGATTTAATCTGGTCTTCCTGCTGTCAGAGTGCTTTTGAAAATGTGAAACTGCTTCTTAGCTCTGACCCTGTGTTGGCTGCCCCATGATTGGAACTGCCTTCAGCCTATATGTGGATGCCAGTAACTTAGGGGCAGATGTAGTGTTGAACATCCTGTTAGCTGTTAAACTTTTGGGAGAAATAACTATCAGTTGAATTATTCAGTGAGGGAGAAGGATGCCCTTGCTTTAATCTGGGCGTTGCAGCATATGTGTGGTCCCTATTGTGGTTTACACTGACCACAACCCCCTTACTTTCCTGCACACCATGCTTTGCCCAATTCACAGGATTATGCGCTGGTGTTTGTTCCTGCAGGCGTTCCATTTGGATGTACGACATGTAAAAAGTGTGGATAATGTGGTGGCTGATGCGCTTTCCCGTGCACCGATTTAGTCGATCTTCGGACGCCTTCGTTGTTTGTTTTCATTTTCGGTTGGTCTGTACAGGGTTTATTTTGTCCTTCCTGTTGCTCTGTCTTCTGCTCTCCTGTCACTTGGTCTCCATTTCTTTCTCTTCAATTGTTTTAATTTGCTTCCAGGTACCGTGGTTGCTGAGGTTGGATGGGGTCAGGTGATTTGGTTGGGTTGGTACCATGGGCATCCGGTGGGCCTCTTACCTTTATGGTTTGTATAGTATTTTGTGTCTTAACCTTTATTAGTTATGGTTTTTGATCAGTTGTATTGGCGTATTTGTGTGGCTGTGGGTTTTGTTTTCAGGTCTTTGTTAATTCCTTTCTTTTCATAGGGGGGGGGGGGGGGGGGGGGTGTTACACCCCCTCGGTTTCCCTGCCTCCTTCTCTGTGTTTGTGTTTATATTTGTAGATTGGGGACAGGTGGAGCTGATTGGGTCGTTATTAAGGTAACAAGTTGCACCTGGGTTTGGGATCAACTAGGTGATAAAAGTTCCTGGTGCCCAGTCCTGCCTCTCTCTCGCTCCACAAGCACAATTTTTTTGTGTTCTGGTTGATTGGTTTTGATTAGGTGCACCTTTAACACTTACACACATTTTACCTTCATCCATGCATTTCCACTACATCCCTCACATGCCTACTTTCACACTTCACAAGTTAGTTTCTTGTTCAAATCAAGGCTAAGCACTATGCCTCCCTCAACAGTCATATGTCGAACAACATCCCTTATTGTACAAGTAATATCCATAATATCCCTCCCAGGAACACTGTACGTCTGACTCAGATATGATACTCCCCATCACTTTATTAACACAGTTAGCGAACACCCTTGCCAAAATCTTGTCAGTATTCCGTAAACTTAAAGGCCTAAAATGTTCCAGCTTCTCCCTGCTCCATTTGTTTTATGATATTTAACAATCCTGTGGACAATGATTCTCGAACTACCTGTGCCCGTTCCATGTACAAATACAAGTCCAGCAATGCAGGTGCTAAAATATCCACAAATTAATGATAACTCACTTTTCAACCCATCTGATCCTGGACTTTTTTTCCTATTGCTGGCCAAGATGGCCTCCTTAATCGTCATATCTTTGTCATACATTTTTCGTTTAGCATCAATAAAACCTAAAACCTCACTACAGCCTTGATGGCCCCCCCCCCCATTGCCCCCATACATGCACTCTTTTCAAAGTTATGTACAGCAGCATGAGCTTCCATAAAGTCTGCCACATCATAACCCTCCACCGTATCAACTTTTTCTAGCTCAATGTCAAGTCGTTTATTCAAAGCTATACGCTCCCTCTTTAAAAGAAAATTCCTCCGTCTTGAATAGTCAACACTCAACCCTCTAATCTTCTCTTTTAGACCCTCCCACTACAATCCAATATTAACACATTTAACCTGTTTGGGATAGGGGGCAGTATTGAGAATTTTGGAAAAAATATGTGCCCATTTTTAACTGCCTCCTACACCAACTCAGAAGCTAGAATATGCATATTATTGTTCAGGTTTGGATAGAAAACACTCTGAATTTTCTAAAACTGTTTGAATGGTGTCTGTGAGTATAACAGAACTCCTATGGCAGGCAAAAACCTGACAAGGTTTCATGCAGGAAGTACCCTGTCTGACAATGAGTCGTGCGTCTTGCATCTGTTTATTGAAAAGTAAGGATCTTAGCTGTAACGTGACAATTCCCAGAGCTCCGATATGCTCTCAGAACCCGGGAAATACCTGAAGGTTGACGAGGCAGCCTCAGGCTGAAACACATTATCGCCTTTGGTAAGTGGCGGATCAGAGGACCTTTGAATGAGGCGCGTGCACGATTCGCTCCTGAGGAGAAATTTAATTCGGCTGTTTAGGCTCAATGCATATTCCCGGTCGGAATATTATCGCTTTTCTATGAGATAAATGGCATAAAAATTGGTTTTAAACAGCGGTTGACATGCTTCGAAGTACGGTAATGGAATATTTAGAAAGGTTTTGTCACGTCAATGCGCCATGCGCGAGACCGTGATGTAGCATTCTGATAGTGTCTAGAACTCACGAACAAAACATCGCTGTTTGGATATAACGATGGATTATTTGGGACCAAACCAACATTTGTTATTGAAGTAGAAGTCCTGGCAGTGCATTCTGACGAAGAACAAGCAAGGTAAGAACATTTTTCTTATAGGAAATGTGATTTTGGTGGAGGCTGATCTGGGTGGGTGTCTAAATAGCTAGCCCTGTGATGCCAGGCTATGTACTTAGATTATTGCAAAATGTGCTTCATCCGGAAAGCTATTTTAAAATCGGACATATCGAGTGCATAGAGGAGTAATGTATCTATAATTCTTAAAATAATTGTTATGCTTTTTGTGAACGTTTATCGTGAGTAATTTAGCAAACTGTTAGTAAATTCCACGGAAGTTTGCGGGGGTTATGCTTTTTCTGAACGTCACATGCTAATGTAAAAAGCTGTTTTTTGATATAAATATGAACTTGATTGAACAGACATGCATGTATTGTATAACACAATGTCCTAGGTGTGTCATCTGATGAAGATCATAAAAGGTTAGTGCTGCATTTAGCTGTGGTTTGGGTTTATGTGACATGATATGCTAGCTTGAAAAATGGGTGTCTGATTATTTCTGGCTGGGCACTCTGCTGACATAATCTAATGTTTTGCTTTCGTTGCAAAGCCTTTTTGAAATCGAACAGTGTGGTTAGATTAACGAGATTCTTGTCTTTAAATAGCTGTAAAATAGTCATATGTTTGAGAAATTGAAGTAATAGTATTTCTAACGATTCAAAAATCGCGCCACTGGATTTCAGTGGCTGTTACGTAGGTGGGACGAGTTCGTCCCACATGCGCCAGAGAGGTTTTAAAATCACTCAACATTTCTCTGTTTAATACAATCGGCATTCATATCAATATATTTTTCTTCTTTTAGTAGCTCAGCATTCAAACACCGTACACCACCCCCTCTAGTAGGCACACTATGACCCAGCAGGAACCCAAGAGAGGCATAATCACAAATTTAAATCATACCTAATCTTGTGAACATATTGCACCACATTTACAGCCGCTAAACAATAATCAATGCGGCTTTGCCTGCGACCGTTTAAAACAACCTGCCTCCTTGAGAAAGCTCTCACCTGGATGCATACCCCGACTTACATCACTCAATGATCCTTCATTACCCCCAGCAAGACTAGCCTAGACGGATCAGAGCACAACAATGTACTCCTTGACATGTCCAGTTTAGTGAAACGAACGTTAAAGTCTCCCAACCAATATACAGTTACCCACAAAATGTTGCTCAAGTGACTAAAAAAAACACGGCTCGGTCAATCTCATTATTAGGTGCATAAACATTCAAAAAATGTAACGCTTAAAAGCCTACCTTCATCTGTGTGCACTTCCCTAATATTCTGCAGACCATCCCGCTTAATTAAAATGGCAACCCCACACGTCCTCTCCCTGCCATTATTAAAATAAAGCAAATCTATCCATCATACTGTTAGTCCAGTTTCTCTTGAAGGCATAAAATAACAGCCTGAAGTAGGCTTACTGTCTGGTCTAACTTTTCCATATGTCTTAGTCTCATTAATATTGACAGATAACGCTCACCATGAGTAGGAGTATGATGTTTATTGTTTCCATCATCAAGACCCAGTCTTTCTTCTTCTTGATCTTGACCAGCCTCCTTCGCTTCTTTCCTCACTCTTTGGACTTCATCTGAGGACACGTCACCCACAGAGTCCTTCCTCATTGAGGATTCACCCTTCAACTCCATACTTTCAGGACTAGTGTCAGATATAAAACCTTCATGATCAGCACCACCTGCACCTTCAGACGGATCCGTGGCCGACACTCCTCCGGGCTCCTTTCCATCTTCGACGACGCCGTCCAAGAACTCTCCGTCCATGCTAGACCCGATTCCATCTGACACAGAAGATTCATCGCCCTTTTCTCCTTCACCATCCTGGCCTCCATTTTCTCCCTCCCGTCCTCTCCTCCGCCACACTCTTCTACCGCCTCCTTCTGTTGTTCCATGTCAACACTGTCTGTCGGCCCAGTACACGTGCAGTGGATGCCGCTCTCACCACAGCCATTGCAAGGTCTCCCTGTTTCTGCGACGCACTCTCGCATAATGCCCTTGTATTCTGCATCGCCGACATAAAAAAATCATGGCAGTCCCGGACTACGTGGCCAGGCTGAATACAAATTCGGCACACTTTAACTTGCCTGATGTGTATCACATGGAAGTATTCAGGCCCCTCCAACATCTCAAACTTTGTAGAATACGGTAGCGAGCGCACCACGTCTGTGAACCGGACCTTGCAGAATTTTATGACATCCGTAATCTCCGTTACCAGCCATAATCTCTTAATCAGAAACCGCCGACACACCCCATCCTTCCAATTTGGTAACAATAGCATCATCGCTAATATACACAGATATATTCATGAAGGACGCAACCAGTTCTTCCGATGAAATGTCCCTTGCCATTACCGTACACAATTTGATTTTCAGTCCATCCATCAATCGCTCCTTCCCATGGACATGCGACATCGTTATCTCGTACTTCTGATCCCCCTTGAATCTGCACCTTGTCACCGCTCCGCATGCCTCCTTTATCCCTCGCAGCAATTCCATCATTAGTTTACGATTCCCAGTGATATCCACCGCCACAGTACAAGCCCTATCATAGGACTTCTCCCTCGATGGTGGTGCACCAGGATTATTTTCTCCATGTCCCGCACACTTTCAGTTTCCTCACGTTGGTCATAGAAGCCATTGTAATCCGTCCGGATGCCCAAAGAGACCTTTCCCCCAACACCACAAGCTGCTAGGGGAAAATCAACTCAACTAAGAATTTTTTTTTAAACTAACTATTTCAAACAAATTGCCAAACAAAATATATTTATATATACCAAAAAGCAGCAAACAATTCCCTCTCCTACAAAACCAACTTGCCTGCAACAACTTCTTCAATCACTGACCCTGCTTAGCTTCCGAGATCAGATGAGATTGCAGGCCACCCCAGCTAGCAGACAACACAAAACTGAAGACAGTGGGAAGAGCTAAGGGAAGACAAAAGGATACACAGGGGAGGGGAAATGCAAAACAGAACAAGCAAAAAAGAAAAACTAAATATAAAGAAAGGAAAAGGACCAGCGGGCCTTTAGTCTACCACCAAGACCACCGCCTTACCCCTTAACCAATTGTGAAACAGAACAACAATAATACACTTCTTATGGGCAGGTGGGACGGTAGCGTCCCATCTGGCCAACATCCGGTGAAATTGCAGAGCATGAAATTCAAACGACAGTATTATAAATATTTAACTTTCATAAAATCACAAGTGTAATACATCAAAATAAAGCTTACCTTCTTGTTAATCCAGCCGCTGTGTCAGATTTCAAAAAGGCTTTACAGCAAAAGAAACCATGCGATTATCTGAGGACAGCACCCTGCATACAAACACATGAAAAACATATTTCAACCAGGCAGGTGCGACACGATAGTCAGAAATAGCGATATAAAAAATGCCTTATCTTTGATCTTCTTCTGTTGGCACTCCAAAAGGTTACATCACAAATAGTCCTTTTGTTCAATAATGTCCTTCTTTATATCCATAACTTTGTTTAGCTAGTGCGCTTAAGTCAATAATCCACCCAGTTTCCCTCCATCAAAATACATACAAAATGAATCGCAAACAAGTCAAACAACGTTTGTAATCAAACCTTAGATACCCTAATACGTAAATAAACGATAACATTTAAGACGGAGAATCTTTAGTCTTTACCGAAGAAAAATACCAAAGAACGCGCTCTCTTCCACGCGCTTGGAAACACTACAGCCAAAATGGGAGCCACCTAGAAAAACGAAAATTTCTGGCTCATTTTTCCAAAAACCAGCCTGAAACTCTTTCTAAAGACTGAAATCTAGTGGAAGCCCTAGGAACTGCAATCTGGGAGGACTTGGCCTTTATAATAAAAGTGATAAACATTGAAAAAAGTGGCAGGCTGAATTTCTTTTTTTGGGGGGATGGTTTGTCCTCGGGGTTTCGCCTGCCATATCAGTTCTGTTATACTCACAGATATAACTTTAGAGTGTGTTCTATCAAATCTACCAATTATATGCTCATCCTAGCTTCTGAGCCTGAGAAACAGGCAGTTTACGTTGGGCACGCTTTTCATCCGGATGTCAAAATACTGCCCCCTACCCAAAGAGGTTAACAAAAAAACTCAGAGCACAATTAACCGGGCGCCCTCCGGCCAAATACAGCAAGTGTCCAAGAAACTACACTAAGAACATAAAAATGTTTTTTGAAAAGTTGTGACATTTCCTTTTCGTACAACATGTATACACATAAAAACAGCATTTGAATATTACATTTAAATGTGTTAAACAATAAACAATCATGAATAAAATATTTTTTTCTTGTAAAACATCCCATTGTAAAAGCCATTTAAAATGTGTACGAATGATTTTAACAAAGTAAAAAATATTCTAGACATGAAAACATGTTAAAGTAAATTTGTTTAAAAAAGTGCTATTCCGAATCAACCCTAACCCTAAAATCACAGCTTTAATGATTAAAACGGGAGAGACGGGAGAGGTTAAAACACTTAAAAAAATTCTGCCCTACAGTGATCCACTGCTTTGCCAGCAAATCGTCTTGAGTGCGTCTCAATGGATTCAATAGAGTCAATCAATGTTGTTGCTTTCTCATACAGTGCAAGGTAGCTTTCGTCATTTCTCTTGCCCCTAAGAGAGGACCGCACACACTCGACTGCAGCCTGCATACCAGAGACAGTCTGAGTTTTCTTCTGCAGTGAAATGTTTAAACATTCAAGCTCTCCAAGAACAGCAGAGGCAAGTGTGAGGCCCAACACAGTCTTGCCTTTGCTGAAGTGCTCGAATAAGCCACTGGCAGTTGAAGCTGTCTTGGATGCAGTTTTTGCCATCTCCTCTAGGCTGCTTAGTACCCGCTCATACTGCCCTAGCACAGCTCTAATAGCAGTATTCCGCACAGTCCACCTCGTTGGACATAGGGGTTTCAGGGTGGTCAGATTTGTATCTTTGGACGTGGCAATTGATTCAAACATGCTCTTAAACTTTCCTGACTGGCCATAGAGGACACCTAACTGATGGACCCAAGAAAGGGAATCCCGGATCAGTGGGGAGGCTGTGCAGCCAGCCTGTGTAATCAGATTTACACAGTGTGCTCCACAATGCACATAGAGGGCTAATGGCTGCTGCCTCCTCACAATTGCCTGTGCACCTGTGTATTTTCCTGCCATGTTTGAGGCACCATCGTAACTCTGCCCACATAAGCCAGACATGGGCAAATTGAGCCTCAACAACACATCAGTTGCCACTTTCGCAATGCCCTCACCTGTTGTCTCCGACACCCTGTATATCCCAATAAACTCCTCGTGAGGGACAAGGTCATGGTCAACATAACGCAGGCAGACACTCTCCTGTTCAGCACCAGAGACATCTTGAGTACCATCAACAATTACTGAAAATTGTACAATCGGAAGAGACCTAATCTCAGCTGCAATGCCTTGAATGACTGTATTGGCCATGATGTTCAGAATTTCATTCTGTGCTTTGGGGCCTGTGTACATTGTGGTACGCTCTGTTAACCACTTCAGTAAAATGGGATCATCCTCTTCTGCCCTAAGTTTCAAAAGCTGGTATAAATTCCCACTGTCATCCGTGTGGCCTCTAAAGGCTTGCCCCTGTCTTACTACATGCCGCACCGAACTAACAATTTTCATCAAGCAATGCCTTGCGTCCTCCTGCTGTTTACCCCACGTGCTGGATAACTGGGCACTGATTGGATTTAGCTGGTTTGCTGTTACAGTTACAAAGTAGCGGTGGGTTTGGCAGTTTTGATGTGCTGTGAATTTTTCAATGGCTTTTCTCCAGTTCCTAAATCCTGCACTAATGAAGGCAGCATCTGCTCTTTGGCCAAAAGATTGCTGGCTTGAAAACCCTTGGCTACAGTGAAAACACAACACTCCTTTTATTGATGGGTTATAATGAAGCCAGGGGAAATCGTGAAACCATCTCTCTTGAAACGTCAACACTCTGTTGGCAAGAGTTTTGAAGCTTCTATAAATTGTGGGTGTGGCTGATATGGTTTTGTGCCATCACTGAGGTAACTGGACAATGCTGTGCCACTGTCCCCTATACTGGTGCTGCTGGCAACAAGGGTGACACCTGGTTCTGCCGTGGCTGTGACACTGTCCTCTGAAGTCTCTCTCCCTGGCTCTTTCCCTTTCACCACCCTCACTGACTCAGTCTGTCTCCTAGAAAATAAATAAGGTGTTTGCCGTACTCCTAACTACCTGTACCCAAAACTACACAATTAATCAAAACAGCAATACCATTGCCTTAAACTGGTGACTGAACTAAGATTTGTTTAAGTTGAGAGTGTGGGTATCTATGGCATTTTCCAATTATGTCCCTATTTTACAAGTTAAAAAAAATTAGAACCTTTCATAATGTTGCCAAACAAAGACTCAAACTTACCTGAGACTCCCTGTCTCTGCCAGTCTGTCCCTGCATATCTGTCCCCAACTCTGCTGTCTGTGTGCCATCTGTTGCCTGCTCTGCCTAATGACATCAATGTGAAACATTTCTATTAGCATTTCACTTCTTTCTTATGAACATTTTATCAACTAGTCTTTGAGATATTAGGCTACTAGGGTTCTTACTATGCGTTTTGGTGTACTGAAAAATACTCTGTCTTTTTTCTTTTTTCTGCCATTTTTCTACCTGGCTGGCTGGCTGGCTGGCTACACACACACACAGTGTGTAGGTTATTTACAGTAGGAGATGGGCTTCTATCATCTTATCTAATATCATTCTATATGGACTTCAATCTAAAAGGTAGCTAGCAAATGTGAAACGGATTGCAGCGACAAGAGTTGACAGCTGTATGAGTTTATCATTTACACAACATATGCTGCATCCTTTTGTAATTTTAATCGTTTGTTTCATATTGGCTGGCTTCCAACAATAGCTGAATTTGCAAAGCTAGTGAGCACCAATTCCGTTTCAGTGGTGTTTGCAATAATCTTTGCTACCCGGGTTAAATAAAGGTGAAATAAAATAAATAAATAAAAGTTCCCTTGCGACAATTTAGCTTTTGCAACGAGACCATTAAATATATTTAAGACAATGGTAGAAGAGAGTGTAGTTCTGTTCAGTTTGGACTTCAGTTTATCGCTAACCTTATCACAGGGACTTTGAAGCACTAACTTACATTTTACATTTACATTTACATTTTAGTCATTTAGCAGACGCTCTTAACTTACATCATCTGCATGCTGATCTTGGAATAAATTGACGATAGCAAAGATTCCATCTTTGACGAGGCCACATAAATGGAATAGGTACTAGCTAGCTTAATAGCTAATATTTGCCCGCTAGCTCTGCATATTCAGCTAGTGTGTGTGCGTGATTGACTGGATTAACCTCATGTCAGTTACATTCATTGAGTGCCTTTCAGACAGTGGATACCACCCCTCTGTTTCCTTGCTAACTAAGGAACTGGCAGTGGATCAAACCATTGTGAGGCAAAGGGTGGGGGGGGTCGCAATCTTTTGAAACTTAAAAACGCGCTATTAAGTGTCTATAATCAGCACAATTGCTTTCATTGCGTATTATTAATATTATTTAAATTACATAGTTATGTTTCAGTGATATATTGGGGGGGACTAATCATATTTTTCCCAGGATGGGGGGGGTCGTGTCCCCCCCCGTCCCCCCCGGGATTTCCACCCCTGGTAGTATGTGCATGTTGTTTTGCATCCACTGGTGTGTGTTCTGTGATAGTTGTGGTGTGGTGTAGTCTGTGGGTGAAGATGGTTTGATAAAGTTGGTGACACGATGCACCTGTCTCATCATACCAGTAGGGAATGCATGATTTTTAATTGCCTTCACCACCTCCATGTGGTGGGTTGCCTGTATTAATTTAAAGTACAGTTCGGCAGTCTGCCTTGTCTCCTCATCTGGGGGTTTGTATAGGCCAGGCTGTCTGTATGCGTAGGGTTGGGGTTGTGATATCCTGTCATGTGACTTGGCTGTCATTCATTAATGACTGCATAGTTACTAAACCATGAAGCTAAAATAACTAAATACTATACTTCCTCGTTAATGCAATACAACCAGGGTGTTCTCAGTCGAGGAGGACCGGACAGTGTAATTCAAAAAAGCAGGGCAATACTATATTTAGAATAAAAGATGTGAAGGCCTGAACAGCACAAGACTTTTGTGTTTTTGTAGGCCGGGTTATTGCGATATGGAGATGAGTTTACCAATTGTTGTTTCTTGGCTTTCCCGAGTTCCAGAGCTGCTTCCAGGGCTGTGATCCATTCTTTCTGGGAGTCCAATCCTGTTAAAAGATCTGGTTCCAGACCCTACACAGGTCCCGTGTGGCTCAGTTGGTAGAGCATGGTGTTTGCAACGCCAGGGTTGTGGGTTCGGTTCCCACGGGGGACCAGTATGAAAAAGGAAATGTATGCATTCACTACTGTAAGTTGCTCTGGATAAGAGTGTCTGCTAAATGACTAAAATGTAAAAATGTAAAATGTAAGGTTAACCCCTGGTCGGGCTCCGTCCCGTAAAAAACAGCTAAATGCAGCACTAACCTTTGACAATCTTCATCAGATGACACTCCTAGGACATCATGTTACATAGTACATGCATTCTTTTGTTCGATAAAGTTCATATTTATATATAAAAACAGCATTTTACATCGGCACGTAAAGTTGACTAACTATTTTCCCTCAAATGCGTCCGGTGAAACAGCGCTACAATTTACTAAATTACTATTCGAAAACATTTTTAAAATGTAATATTGTCATTCTAAGATTTATAGATTAGCATCTCTTGAAAGCACCTGCAATGCCAGACTTAAAAATAACTTTACTGGGTAATCACACTTTGCGATAAAAGGGGATGCGATACTCAGAAAAATAGGCTACCGTTACAGGTCAGCGCCATCTTGGAACAATCGCATATCAAATCTACTCTTGTATACTATTGTCAGTAATCCCTTACCTTTGATTATCTTCATCAGAAAGCACTTCCATGAATCCCAGGTCCACAACAAATGTATTTTCGTTCGAAAAAGTTAATCCTTTACGTCCCAATAGCTTGCTCTTGTTAGCGCGTTCTGAAGGCTGCTCCAAAAGCGCCGTCGGCCGCGGGACTCCTCTTTCAATAAATAGCATTTTTTTTTAGGTTCGTTCAAACATGTCAAACGTTGAATAACATAAATCTTTAGGGCCTTTTTCAACCAGAGCTCCAATAAGATTCAAGGGGGACGATTGCATTGTCTTTCTAAACGTTTCGAAAGGGGAGGGTAGCCAGGGGCACCGGCGTCATAATGGTGATGGCCCTCCTCATGTGACCACTTTCCACAGCCTCTCATTCTGTCAGTTTTCACAGTAGGAGACTCAAACCACTTTGTAAAGACTGGGGACATCTAGTGGAAGCAACAGGAAGTGCTCAATGAACCATTGCTCACGGTGTGATTTATAGGCAAAGTGATGAAGTTGAGTCCGCAATTCAGAATTCCACATCCTGTTACGATCGGTCTCGGGGTTTTGACTGCCATATGAGTTCTGTTATACTCAGACACCATTCAAACAGTTTTAGAAACTTTAGGGTGTTTTCTATCCACAAGTATTAATTATATGCATATCCTAGCTTCTGAGTTTGAGTAGGAGGCCGTTTAAAATGGGCACAATTTTTTTTCAAAAATCGCTGTAGCGCCCCTATCCTAGGCGACCGTCAAGAGGTTAAAATCCTGATTGTTTTTCCAAGTGTCTGTGCACCTTAGGCAATGAGCTCCCCCTTACCCCTCCACATCTTAACTCTAAAATGTAACTTTTAATACCATTGGTTAAAATCAAAAGGTGATTAAAAGCCAAACAATCTTAAAATCCACTGTGAAGCCCTGTTTACAAACCCTGACATTTCGCAGAGTTTTCTGCTTCTTCAGAGGGATCTTTTCCTTGACTGAGAACCCCCGTACCTTTTAAAATGGGAACAATTAGGAGGGAGAGACCCACCCACTGCTCCCAAAGTGGGGGTCTCTATCATTCTGTTACCCTGTTGGTCCAATTTACCAGCATGAGCTACTAAAAGATGGGAAAATTATGGCATTTCAAGGGCTTGTATGTTAAACTCCTCTTTCTTCTGTTTGCTTTTCAGTTCAGTTTCAAGGCTTTGTTATAAATGAACCTAGCGATATCCCCGCCCACGGGAGAGACAAGACATTACAATTGAGTCCCCAACAAGGGTAAAGGATAAAAGAAGAGGGGGGTAAACAAAGGGGGGAGGAAAAATAAGAAAGGGAAGGAGAGGATTTATGTTTAGGTATATCCCAAAATGGTTAAATTTAGACCTAGGGGTTAGGATTAGGATTCAGGCCTCAGGGATGGTTAGAATTAGACATAGAGGTCAAAGAGTTTTAAGTTAACCTCTCCGCCCCCCAGGCCTAATCCTAACCACCCTTGAGCGTTAAGGTTAGGGTTCAGGTGTCCGGGATGGTTAAGGTCAGACAAAGGTCAAAGGGTTCAGATTAGGACTCAGATGATTAAGATTAGGAGGGTTGGAGCTCAAGAGTGGTAAAGGCTTTGACAGGGGGGTCAGGTAATAGCCACAAGATCTATACATATATATTTAAAAAGAAGACGCAACAACACATATTTATTAAGAGTAGTACATCCGAAGTGCTTTCCAATAGGAATGTCAGGGATGGGGAATAAGTGCCAGTCAAGGATAATACATCCAAAGTGCTTACAATAAGTGCAAGTCAAAAGTGCAAAAGTGCAAATCCCAGAGTGCTAAGAACCTTGGCGTGATCCTGGACAACACCCTGTCGTTCTCCACTAACATCAAGGCGGTGACCCGATCCTGTAGGTTCAAGCTCTACAACATTCGCAGAGTACGACCCTGCCTCACACAGGAAGCGGCGCAGGTCCTAATCCAGGCACTTGTCATCTCCCGTCTGGATTACTGCAACTCGCTGTTGGCTGGGCTCCCTGCCTGTGCCATTAAACCCCTACAACTCATCCAGAACGCCGCAACCCGTCTGTGTCACCCCGCTCCTCCGCTCTCTCCACTGGCTTCCAGTTGAAGCTCGCATCCACTACAAGACCATAGTGCTTGCCTACGGAGCTGTGAGGGGAACGGCACCTCCGTACCTTCAGGCTCTGATCAGGCCCTACACCTAAACAAGGGCACTGCGTTCATCCACCTCTGGCCTGCTGGCCCCCCTACCTCTGTGGAAGCACAGTTCCCGCTCAGCCCAGTCAAAACTGTTCACTGCTCTGGCACCCCTATGGTCGAACAAGCTCCCTCACGACGCCAGGACAGCGGAGTCAATCAACACCTTCCGGAGACACCTGAAACCCCACCTCTTTAAGGAATACCTAGGATAGGATAAAGTAATCCTTCTAACCCCCCCCCCCCCTTTAAAAGATTTAGATGCACTATTGTAAAGTGGTTGTTCCACTGGATATCTTAAGGTGAATGCACCAATTTGTAAGTCGCTCTGGATAAGAGCGTCTGCTAAATGACTTAAATGTAAATGTAAAAAATAAAATCCCTAAAAGAGGGAGCACAAATTCAATTCCTATACAAATTCACTCACACTAAAATCTCCATCTACGGGGTTATTTATCAAACCATGTAAAAAATAGTAAAAGAGATGGGATTCTGCAGGAATACAGGCAGTACATCATCATAACAAGTACAATAGATCTGTGACTTTATCCTAAACCATTTCAGAAGTCCCAATAGGGACTCCAAGTGACATTCTAGATGTCCTAGTATTTTTCATTGAGACCAGCAGGGTCAATGGTTCCTACTGCTCTAATCCATTGTATCTCCGCCTTTTGTCTTTGAGTGTTTGACCACCCTGTATTTGTCTCCAAACCAATAAAGGTTCTCAACTGTATGGACCCTAAAGTGGGCATACAACACAGTAGGTCTATCACCCTTCTGAATGTGGTACAGGTGTTGTTTCAATCTGCATTTTAGTGCGTTCTGTCTCTCTCCAATATAAAGTTTATTACAGACCAGGCACTTGATCGCATATACCATATTCCCAGTGTCCAGTTGGACATGATGCCTAATTAGGGCCCCCAAGCCTGAATACCTATTGGACAGAAACTTTGTTTGAGTAAAATGTTTATTCTTTCTCAATTTACTCTTAGTCAAACTTGAATGTATTAGGATATCATTCAGATTCCTATTCCTCCTATACGCTGAAATTACCCTTAACCCTCTCAGGTCCTCACAATCATTCTGGGCTCGTTGGAAATTAGATTTAATTTCAAAATTGAGTCCCCTCAAAGCCTGAGAATACGTCGCCACAAATGGTACCACCGGGCGGTTGTCACTCTCCATCTGATATGCTCCATGAATCTGGAAGGTCTGATTTACCTCAGTCCTAACCTCCCTCAGGAAACGCCTGGAATAGCCCCTGGGCCTCAAGGCTGAAAAGAGTATTCTTGTGGTCTCTGTCCTCAGGGGAACTGCAAATTCTATGGAAGCGTATCAGTTGGGACTTAATCAACCCCCTGTATGTATGTTTTGGGTGGAAGCTGGATTTGGGCAAAGAGCATGTCTATCTGTTTCTTAAACTCTTGTTGCCAATGATTTAGTTTTTCCCCCCTCGGGGATAAAAAATACTAGTATCTATAGTTTCTCCTCCTGTATGTTAAGTGTGATGGTAATTGCTGAATGGTGTGTATTTAACCCACTCAAAAATTCTTAACCTCTACGGGCCACGGGGGCAGTATTGAGAATTTTGAAAGAAATATGTGCCCATTTTTAACTGCCTCCTACACCAACTCAGAAGCTAGGATATGCATATTATTAACACATTCGGATAGAAAACACTCTGAATTTTCTAAAACAGTTTGAATGGTGTCTGTAAGTATAACAAAACTCATATTGCAGGCAAAAACCTGTGAAAAATAGATTTAAAAAAATGAGAATTTTGTGACTGTACTATTTAGTGTCATTGTTTTAAAGATACCACAGTGAGAAAGGATTCAGTTCGCAACTCCTACTGCTTCCACTAGATGTCAACGATCTTTAGAAAGTTGTTGGAAGCATCTGTCATGAATACAGACCGAATTAGAAAGCTTACAAGTTGACACGTCATCACTTCATTTTTTGCGCCTGCGCATGAATCTGAGAAGAGTGCCTTTGTCATTATCGTTTATTCTAGACACTTGATAGGTTGTGTGAAAATATTACTGATGTTCACTGATGTTTCACGTTAAAAATGGAACAAAAGATTAGTGCTAAACAACGTTTGACATGTTTAAACAAACGTAAATAGATTATTTACTAGGTTTTCTTTAGCTTTTCGACGTGACTTTACACTGCCCACCTCATTTTGTGGGAGCCTACTGAACGCTAACTATTTGGACATAAATTATGAACTTTGTCAAAAGAAACCACATTTGTTCTGGACCTGGGATCTCTGGCAGCGCCTTCTGATGGAGATAATCAAAGGTAAGGGGATATTTAGAATGTTATTATCGATATTAGATGATGCTAATGCTAACGGTTTAGCTTAGCTTAGCATATAGCTTATTGTTGTTAGCATAGTACCCAGTT
This sequence comes from Salmo trutta, assembly GCF_901001165.1. Classification (NCBI taxonomy): domain Eukaryota; kingdom Metazoa; phylum Chordata; class Actinopteri; order Salmoniformes; family Salmonidae; genus Salmo; species Salmo trutta. The sequence goes on from NC_042975.1 coordinate 56,127,380, forward strand.
TATGCAAAATGTGATTTCCCAGTAAAGTTATTTTGAGATCTGGCCATTCGGTAGCAATTACGAGATGATAATATATTATTCTTTGAATGACAATATTATAATTTACCAATGTTTTCGAATAGTAATTCCGTGATTTGTAATGCTGGATTCACTGGGTGCATTCGAGCCGAAAAAAATTCTGAATTTCACCGCGACTGTAAATGCTGTTTTTGGATATAAATATGAACTTGATGGAACTAAAAATGCATGTATTGTATAACATAATGTCCTATGAGTGTCATCTGATGCAGATTGTCAAAGGTAAGTGCATAATTCTAGCTAGTTTTCTGTCTGTTGATGCCCTTCTTTGAATTGGCTAAACATTACACGCAGCTATTGTCAATGTACTCTCCTCACATAACCTAACTTTATGCATTCTCCGTAATGCCTCTGAAAATCGGACAGCGTGGTTAGATTTAGGAGATATATCTTTCAAATGGAGGAAAATAGTTGATTATTTGATTTTTTGAAATGATTACTCTTGCAGTTTTGAATTCCCCGCCATGGTCACATGACAATGAATCCCAATACCGGGATAAGATCGGGATAAGATCCTCAACAGGTTAACTCTAAACGGGAGTTCCCCCATACACCAAAGATGTCATCGAGGTATCTGCAATAAAGCAGTGGTATGGTCTTACATTTCATCAATGCTGTTTCCTCCCAAAAACACATATACAGGTTGGCAAAAGCTGGGGCATTTTTCCCCCCATAGCTGTTCCATGGGTCTGGAGATAAAACTTGCCATTAAATTCATAGTCATTCCTAGTCAGGCTCAGTTCTAACAAATCCAAAATAATCCTCTCTGGGCGTTTAGGGTCCGGGAATCTATTAAAAGCATGTTTAACTGCCTGTAGGCACAGAGCCGTCTCAATGTTAGTATACAGTGAGTTGATATCTATAGAGAAAAAAAATGCCTCCATCAGCAACTTCAAGCCTTTTAGTTTATTTACGAAGTCGTATGCGTGTTTCTGTGAAAGAGGATTAATAAAAGAGTCAACGTACTCTGCAACTCGGTACAACTCTGAGCCACAGTCACTAACGATCGGACGACCGCATGGAACCCGGAAGGGAACTGTCCAACTCTCTGGAGATTTGTGGATCTTGGGGAGCAAATGAAATTGTCTAGGTCTGGGTAAATCCGGTCCCAACAAATAAAACATTTGTTTTACCGTAATTAAGTTTATTTTCATACAACTCTAATACTACATCGCGGATCCTACTCTGTGTCTCCAAGTGTGGGGTAGCATGGCATAATATTTCTCATCACTTAACAATTTGACCCCCTTATCAGCTGGTTTTATACCAAGATTCTTAATAGTATTCAATTGTTGTTGAGTAAGATTAAAATTAGCAGCTGGTTTAGGCTTAAACTTCACAAAGGACTCCAAGTCCCTCCGTATGAGAGTCTGTATGGGATGTGAGACGGATTCTAATGCAGGATCCCAAGTGGAGCTGTCCGTAAAGGGCATATGAGGAAACTCTGTCTCGTACTCAAAATGGTCCAATAACTTCAGCCTCCTATGATAAGTATACAAGTCCCTACAAAGCTCCATGCGGTCTATCTGATTTGGTGGGAATAAAAGTAAGTCCTCGCTCCAAAACTTCCCTCCATCTCTGTGAGTCTATACGATAGGGAGAGGTTGGTAATGTTCGATTGGGGAGCCGTATCCTGACACTGATCTCCCCTCACATGTTTAATGTATCTAGCCAGGATTTAAGCATCTCAGTTGCTGTCTCTGGATCACGGGGACATAGATGGAACCGGAGTCTATTGAGTTCCGGTAAATAATTGCATTTCAATCTATTTATAAGGGACTGTTGATCTCCAGCCTATCCAAAAGGTTTATGAGTGGGACATAAGTTTTTGCATTGGGGGACTTATTCCTACACACTCTCAGCAACTGCTGTAGCTGTTTCCAGCTGGTACTCGATGTCTGTCTCAAAAGGCAGTTGTTTAAGCCTACCAACAGAATCACCTTCTCTATTGCCGGGTTTGGTTCTAACTTCTCTAAAACCCCCTTCAAATGATGAAAGGCAGCTCCCGGGAAGCTGTCCACCTCCATCCGAGAAGGTCGGGATACGTGACAAATAAGAATCTCACAAAACTACAATGGGTTTAACTTGTTATGTATAGGGGGCAGTATTTTCACGGCCGGATAAAAAACATACCCGATTTAATCTGGTTATTACTCCTGCCCAGAAACTAGAATATGCATATAATTAGTAGCTTTGGATAGAAAACACTCCACAGTTTCTAAAACTGTTTGAATGGTGTCTGTGTATAACAGAACCCAAATGGCAGACCAAAACCTGAGAAGATTCTGTACAGGAAGTACCCTGTCTGACCATTTCTTGGCCTTCTTTGTCATCTCTATCCAAAACAAAGGATCTCTGCTGTAACGTGACATTTTCTAAGGCTCCCATACTCTCTCAGAAGGCGCCAGAATGTTGAATGATGACTTTGCAGTCTCTGGCTGAAAAACAGTAGCGCATTTGGTAAGTGGTCGATCTGAGAACAATGAGACGGGTGCGCGCGTGCACGAGACGACTCCATTTTCAACTTTGAGTCTTTGAACGAAAACAGGGTTTCCCGGTTGGAATATTGTCGCTATTTTATGAGAAAAATCGCATAAAAATTTATTTTAAACAGCGTTTGACATGCTTTGAAGTACGGTAATGGAATATTTTGATTTTTTTTGTCACGATACGCGTCCGCGCATCACCCTTCGTTACCCTTCGGATAGTGTCTTGAACGCACAAACAAAACGCCGCTATTTGGATATAACTATGGATTATTTGGAACCAAACCAACATTTTGTTATTGAAGTAGAAGTCCTGGGAGTGCATTCTGACGAAGAACAGCAAAGGTAATCCAATTTTTCTTATAGTAAATCTGAGTTTGGTGAGTACCAAACTTGGTGGGTGTCAAATTAGCTAGCCGTGATGGCCGGGCTATCTACTCAGAATATTGCAAAATGTGCTTTCACCGAAAAGCTATTTTAAAATCGGACACCGCGATTGCATAAAGGAGTTCTGTATCTATAATTCTTAAAATAATTTATGTTTTTTGTGAACGTTTATCGTGAGTAATTTAGTAAATTCACCGGAAGTGTTCGGTGGGAATGCTAGTTCTGAACATCACATGCTAATGTAAAAAGCTGGTTTTTGATATAAATATGAACTTGATTGAACAAAACATGCATGTATTGTATAACATAATGTCCTATGAGTGTCATCTGATGAAGATCATCAAAGGTTAGTGCTGCATTTAGCTGTGGTTCTGGTTTTTGTGACATTATATGCTAGCTTGAAAAATGGGTGTCTGATTATTTCTGGCTGGGTACTCTGCTGACATAATATAATGTTTTGCTTTCGTGGTAAAGCCTTTTTGAAATCAGAGAGTGTGGTTAGATAAAGGAGAGTCTTGTCTTTAAAATGGTGTAAAATAGTCATATGTTTGAAAAATGGAAGTTTTCGGATTTTCGAGGAGTTTGTATTTCGCGCCACGCCCAATCATTGGATATTGGAGTGGTGTTCCGCTAGCGGAACGTCTAGATGTAAGAGGTTAATCACCAATCTCTTTCTCCCTGTGTTGGGATGTCTAACAGGGTTAGGGTCAGGGGTTAGGGTCAAGGTTAGGTTTATGGTAAATTCTGTTTTGTTGAGGTTTTTTACCTTGAGTTGCACTGGTCTATTGTGATCTCCTCTGTTATTGTTTCCAATCCTCGGTTTATGGGGAGATTTGTGTGTGTGAAAATGTAAAATGTGTGAATAGTTGACCTACCCTTATATTTTGCCAAAGATCTAAGGGTGGCTATCCACTTGGGTTAGGGGTTAAGAGGGTTTATATTGGTATCAAACCTTGGTTGCATGGGCCTATTGCAACTTTCTACCCTGTTTCTGTGTTGTACATTTGACCGGTCTGGAGAAAGTGGGAGGACATGAGGCCGAGAGCCCACTCACAACAATTTTAAAAACAGGAGGAAGACAATCATCAATAAAAACCTGTGAGTAAAGGGTTTAACTTGAAACCAAATTTCATATAAAATCACAAAACATGCATACAAGATCAATTAAATAATCAAGTATATTATTAGTTATCCCGCCCCAAAAAAGTGGGGGATGAAGGGATGCCATGCTAAAGTGCATAATATTAAAAAAGACAACCAGGTTGAGCAATCAAATGCATCATTTTTTATTTGAACTTCCTCCTCGTGTCGGTGGTCCCTCCAGCTCTCTTAATTAGGCCCCCACCCACTCCCACTGTTAGTGTTTTATACTACTCCTTAATATTCATTCCAAGTGGGGCCAAAGTATTACGTTTTGAAATCCACCTGGATTCGGCTGCTTTTCTCTGGCCTGTGGACCAGAGAAAAGTAATGCGGAGGGAGGTTGTTGGGTGGATTTGAAAATGTTTGACCAGGTGTGTTTGTAATATGTTTTTTTCAATTGTGCAGAGGTGCTGTTTGAGGCGTGTCAAGACTGACCGGTTTCTCCTATATAAATGTTGTGGCAGGGTTAGGGTTAGGTTTTTGTTTGTTAAGGAATCCACAAGGTCGATCTGATGCCTTCAAGCTAATGCAGAGACCGGGGGGAGGGCTGTACTATGCTTGCGGAATGGGGGAGTTGAGGGGTCTGGGCACAGATCCGTCCAGGTTGTAGAACCCTATAGTTGCCCACTTCATTAGAGTTGGTTTTGGGGTGCATTGCTTTTTAGGTATCTACGTCCATTTTAAATCCGGGTAGGATTAGGGTTACGGTGGGAGTTAGGGTTGGGTTAGAGTGAGGTTAGGATTAGGATAAGGGTGGGGTTGGAGATAGGGTTAGGATAAGGGGTTAGGGTTAGGGGAGTCCTTCTATTGGTCAAGGTGTCAACGGTGGTGAAAACCGGCCACCAGAGAGAAAATTGCCCCTGGAGCCGTCCTCCACTGCTGGATGGCCAGGTGTCACTCCATGTCCATCCGTCATTGGGTGCTGGATGTTTTCGTTTGTCAATCAAACCAAATCAAAGTTTATTTGTCACGTGCTCCAAATACAACAGGTGTTGACCTTACAGTGAAATGCTTACTTACAGGCTCTAACCAATAGTGCAAAAAAGGTATTAGGTGAATAGGTAAGTAAAGAAATAAAATAACAGTAGCGAGGTTATATACAGACACCGGTCAATCAGGCTGATTGAGGTAGTATGTGCATGTAGATATGGTTAAAGTGACTATGCATATATGATGAAAAGAAGGGTTGGTGGGTGGCGGGACACAATGCAGATAGCCCGGTTAGCCAATGTGCGGGAGCACTGGTTGGTCGGGCCAATTGAGGTAGTATGTACATGAATGTATAGTTAAAGTGACTATGCATATATGATAAACAGAGAGTAGCAGCAGCGTGAAAGAGGGGTTTGGGGGGGCACACGCTAATAGTCCGGGTAGCCATTTGATAATCTGTTCAGGAGTCTTATGGCTTGGGGGTAAAAACTGTTGAGAAGCCTTTTTGTCCTAGACTTGGCACTCCGGTATCGCTTGCCATGCGGGTAGTCGAGAGAACAGTCTATGGCTGGGGTCTTTTGACAATTTTTAGGGCCTTCCTCTGACACCGCTTGGTGTAGAGGTCCTGGATGGCAGGCAGCTTAGTCCCAGTGATGTACTGGGCCGTACACACTACCCTCTGTTGTGCCTTGCGGTCAGAGGCCGAGCAATTGCCGTACCAGGAAGTGATGCAACCAGTCAGGATGCTCTCGATGTTGCAGCTGTAGAACCTTTTGAGGATCTGAGGACCCATGCGGGGGAAGGTTGCACTCTGCTTGCTGAATGGGGGAGTCGAGGGATCCGGGCACAGATCCGCCCAGGTTGTAGAACCCTGTTGTTGCCCACTTTAGTAGAGTTGGTTTTGGGTTGCGTTGGTTTTAGATGTCGTTATACTTGGTCTTTCATCCATTTTAAGTCCAGGTAGGGTTAGGGTGGGGGTTAGGGTTAGGATAAGGGTGGGGTTAGGGGAGTCCTTCTATTGGTCAAGGTTTCAAAGGTGGTGAAAACCGGCCACCAGAGAGGAAATTGCCCCCGGAGCCGTCCTGCACCGCTGGTTGGCCGAGTGTCACTCCGTGTACATCCGTCATTGGGTCGTGGATGTTTTAGTTCGTCAATACGTTTAAGAGTAATTCCCTTCCAGGATCCTTACTCTGAAGCGATTGCAGTGTATTCACATCTAGCTGGTGCTGTCGCGGCGTGTTTGGTGTAGGATCAGGCAATGCGGTTGAGTTGCGTACCCTGTGCGGGTCCGGTGTCTGTTGCGTGCCATGTGTCCATACCAATACGGTCTGTCATTGAGTTCTTGTGGTTTGAGCAGACAAAGACCCTGAAGGTGAACCTTCTCTACAGTTGTCATGCATGCTCCGTCCATCGTCCTCGTAGATACTGTACATACTTGGTTTAGGGTCAGGCAAAAACCATAGAGGGGTGCTCCCTTCCATGGACCCAGCTTCTCAGTCGGTTGCCATGTATCCTTCCCAAGCATGTCAGTCAGTCGGCCTTGAGAGTTTGAGCAGACAAAAACCCAGAAAGTATAACCTCTATGGTTGCCATGCATCAACCCCAAGTGTCAATCCATCTTACTCAGTGGTTCAGATGGCAAGAACTAGTGAGGCCACTCCCTTCCAGGATCGTGGTTCCCCATAGGGTGTCATTCTTAGCCAGTGAGGTGTTGTCGCTATGTTGTTCAAGTCTTGTAGTGGTCGGATCAGTATGAGCGAGACGGGGCCGGGTGTCCGAATGCTGGTTTTTATATCTGATGGATCCTCTTCCACGTCAAACTGCACCTGATCTCCCTTCCTGGTTAGGTTAAATGGCTGGAAGGGAAGTGCATTAGCGTACAAGAGTTACAATGGGCAGACCAATACGAGACTGTGTGATCTGTGGGAAACGTAAACTTGCAAGATTAGATAGACATTTACACTCAGTTCACCAACTTAAAATTTATAGCCATATTTACAAAAACACTATGCAAGTGGTTTCGTCAACCGGCGAATTTCCAGGGACCGAAGGGATGGAACTTCCCACTGCCGAACAGAGCCAACTTCCACCCGGGCAACTTCCAGGGACCGAAGGGATGGAACTTCCCGCTGCCGAACAGAGCCAACTTTCAGAGATTAATTAGTGACTCTGAGTCCGAATCTGAGAGCTTCTGCACCCGAGGAGGATAAAGAACGATCCGGAACGCATAAAGATGTACTATTGGAATACGCCGATAACCTTATGGGAACAAATCCTTAATTTCAATGTAAAGATAACTCCCAATCGGCAATCTCGAGAATTCCTAAGTACAATGGCAGGTACGGACCCCGATATCAGATTGAAATCTCTGGAAAACTACCAAAGGACTGGTTTCGGAATGTTCAAGACCGGAACTTACATTAAAAAGTTACCGTGCTGATATTTGACAATTTATAAAGTTTTGCCTGGAATTTCAGCCATGTAGGTTTGCAGCCAATGCCCCAAGAGTTAGGAAGACCCTGTTAACTTTGGTAGATCGTGATTGCAGGATGGGTCTGGCAGCAGAGCGGGCCCAATATCGAACTAAATGCCAGGATTCCATCCTGAACGCAGAACAAATTCACACGATTCCGGATAAAAGCATTTCATCAGTTTGATTGGAAGAGTTTCCATTAAACAAAGACATATTATGTTTTGCGGAGGGCTTGGCCATTTTTAATGGATCTCGTTGGGGAACGCTAATGTCCAATGTCTTTCAAAGAAGCCAAATTTAATGGCATTGCCCTGGACGGAACCACCTTCCAAATGTGTGTTTACCAACACGGATCCAGAATCGTCTTATCCCGAGAGGAAGTAGCCTGGTTCACGCGTTTTCAACAAATACTGCCCTCGTTGAATGGTTATGGGAAGTCACAGACATTTTTTTTCGGGTCAAAAGGCAAACCACTGACCACAATAGGAAATGCCTTGAAAAATATACTCCATGAATATGGTATCGGTGATCCCGTGACATTTGGAACAATATGCCGTTCGAACGCAACACTGAACTTTGCCAAATGTAATGACTGTCACATCCTGACCAGTATAAGGGTTATTTGTTATTGTAGTTTGGTCAGGACGTGGCAGAGGGTATTTGTTTTATGTGGTTCGGGGTGGTGGTTTATTTAGTAGGGTGTTTGATTTATTATTTCCGGGTTTTGGTTTATGTTCTATGTTTTGTACTTCTATGTTCTTTCTTGGTTGGTGTATTTCTATGTGTAGGTTAATGGGGGGTTGGACTCTCAATTGGAGGCAGGTGCTTTCTCGTTGCCTCTGATTGAGAGTCCTCTATATGGGTAATTGTTTTTGTTTAGTGTTTGTGGGAGATTGTTTATTGTTTTGCGTGTGTGAGCCTGACAAGACTGTTTTGTTGTTCGTTCTTCTTTTGTTATTTTGGTGTTTTCTTGGTTAAAATAAAATACAAGATGAGCATTCCACATTCCTGATGCGTTTTGGTCCTCCATTCCCGACGACAACCGTGCTACATTCCCTTGAAACTCAATATGGACACTACAATTTTGCCTCTATACCCAGAAATGCTTGCCAAGCACGGCTGTTAATAGAAGAATTGCTCAGTGTTCAATAAAATTCATGCAAAATCCTATTTTTGTACTCCCTGGAAGTAAGTACCTCCAGGCCTCTTGGCCTACACTCCCTGTCCGGGTAACACCCCTCTCTCTGGGCCCCGAGTCCCAGCCGAGGCCACCCCCCGTCCATAACCTCGCACACCAGGCGAACCGGGGCACCCACACTTAAGCACCCCTCCTCAGACACTAAAGTACACTGCTCAAAAAAATAAAGGGAACACTTAAACAACACAATGTAACTCCAAGTCAATCACACTTCTGTGAAATCAAACTGTCCACTTAGGAAGCAACACTGATTGACAATACATTTCACATGCTGTTGTGCAAATGGAATAGACAACAGTTGGAAATTATAGACAATTAGCAAGACACCCCCAATAAAGGAGTGGTTCTGCAGGTGGTAACCACAGACCACTTCTCAGTTCCTATGCTTCCTGGCTGATGTTTTGGTCACTTTTGAATGCTGGCGGTGCTTTCACTCTAGTGGTAGCATGAGACGGAGTCTACAACCCACACAAGTGGCTCAGGTAGTGCAGCTCATCCAGGATGGTACATCAATGCGAGCTGTGGCAAGAAGGTTTGCTGTGTCTGTCAGCGTAGTGTCCAGAGCATGGAGGCGCTACCAGGAGACAGGCCAGTACATCAGGAGACGTGGAGAAGGCCGTAGGAGGGCAACAACCCAGCAGCAGGACCGCTACCTCCGCCTTTGTGCAAGGAGGAGCAGGAGGAGCACTGCAAAATGACCTCCAGCAGGCCACAAATGTGCATGTGTCGGCTCAAACGATCAGAAACAGACTCCATGAGGGTGGTATGAGGGCCCGACGTCCACAGGTGGGGGTTGTGCTTACAGCCCAACACCGTGCAGGACACTTGGCATTTGCCAGAGAACACCAAGATTGGCAAATTCGCCACTGGCGCCCTGTGCTCTTCACAGATGAAAGCAGGTTCACACTGAGCACATGTGACAGACCTGACAGAGTCTGGAGACGCCGTGGAGAACGTTCTGCTGCCTGCAACATCCTCCAGCATGACCGGTTTGGCAGTGGGTCAGTCATGGTGTGGGGTGGCATTTCTTTGGGGGGCCGCACAGCCCTCCATGTGCTCGCCAGAGGTAGCCTGACTGCCATTAGGTACCGAGATGAGATCCTCAGACCCCTTGTGAGACCATATGCTGGTGCGGTTAGCCCTGGGTTCCTCCTAATGCACGACAATGCTAGACCTCATGTGGCTGGAGTGTGTCAGCAGTTCCTGCAAGAGGAAGGCATTGATGCTATGGACTGGCCCGACCCGTTCCCAAGACCTGAATCCAATTGAGCACATCTGGGACATCATGTCTCGCTCCATCCACCAACGGCACGTTGCACCACAGACTGTCCAGGAGTTGGCGGATGCTTTAGTCCAGGTCTGGGAGGAGATCCCTCAGGAGACCATCCGCCACCTCATCAGGAGCATGCCCAGGCGTTGTAGGGAGGTCTTACAGGCACGTGGAGGCCACACACACTACTGAGCCTCATTTTGACTTGTTTTAAGGACATTACATCAAAGTTGGATCAGCCTGTAGTGTGGTTTTCCACTTTAATTTTGAGTGTGACTCCAAATCCAGACATCCATGGGTTGATAAATTGGATTTCCATTGATTATTTTTGTGTGATTTTGTTGTCAGCACATTCAACTATGTAAAGAAAAAAGTATTTAATAAGATTATTTCTTTCATTCAGATCTAGGATGTGTTGTTTAACTTCTTACATCTACACGTTCCGCTAGCGGAACGTCTGCTCCAATATCCAATGATGGGCGGGGCGCGAAATTCAAACTCCTCTAAATCCGAAAACTTACACTTTTCAAACATATGACTATGTTACAGCTATTTAAAGACAAGACTCTCCTTTATCTAACCAAACTGTCCGATTTCAAAAAGGCTTTACAGCGAAAGCAAAACATTAGATTATGTCAGCAGAGTACCCAGCCAGGAATAATCACACAGCCATTTTTCAAGCTAGCATATCATGTCACATAAACCCAAACCATATCTAAATGCAGCACTAACCTTTGATGATCTTCATCAGATGACACACCTAGGACATTGTGTTATACAATACATGCATGTCTGTTCAATCAAGTTCATATTTATATCAAAAACCAGCTTTTTACATTAGCATGTGACGTTCAGAACTAGCATTCCCACCGAACACTTCCGGTGATTTTACTAAATTACTCACGATAAACGTTCACAAAAAGCATAACAATTATTTTAAGAATTATAGATACAGAACTCCTCTATGCACTCGATATGTCCGATTTTAAAATAGCTTTTCGGATGAAGCACATTTTGCAATAATGTAAGTACATAGCCCGGCGTTACAGGGCTAGCTATTTAGACACCCACCCAGTGTAGCCTTCACCAAAATCACATTTCCTATAAGAAAAATGTTCTTACCTTGCTTGTTCTTCATCAGAATACACTGCCAGGACTTCTACTTCAATAACAAATGTAGGTTTGGTCCCAAATAATCCATCGTTATATCCAAACAGCGACGTTTTGTTCGTGCGTTCTAGACACTATCCCAACGCTAAATCTCGGCCACGAGCATGACGCAAAATATGACAAAAAATTTCGAAATATTCCATTACCGTACTTCGAAGCATGTCAACCGCTGTTTAAAACCAATATTTATGCAATTTATCTCGTAGAGAAGCGATAATATTCCGACCGGGAATCTGCCTGTCTGTAAACTGAGGAAAAAAACAAAAGCCGGGGGCGGGGCGTGTCACGCGCCTAAGGCTTAGTCCATTGACTGACCACTCAGCATTTGCTCTCGTGTGCTTCAGCCAGGGCTTTGAATGACATCATTCCTGTTTTTCCCGGGCTGTGAGACTCCATTGTTGACGTGAGAAGTGTCACGTAAGAGCAGAGATCCTTTGTAAACGACAGAGATAATAAAGAAGGGCAAGAAATGTTCAGACAGGGTACTTCCTGAACAGAAGCATCTCAGGTTTTTGCCTGCCATAGGAGTTCTGTTATACTCACAGACACCATTCAAACAGTTTCAGAAACTTTGGAGTGTTTTCTCTCCAAAGCTAATAATTATATGCATATTCCAGTTTCTGGGCAGGACTAATAATCAGATTAAATCGGGTACGTTTTTTATCCAGCCGTGAAATTACTGCCCCCTAGATGTAACAGGTTAAGTGTTCCCTTTATTTTTTTGAGCAGTGTACAAGAAGGGAGACCCATTACTGGAGACCCATTACTTTGCTAAATGTGGACAATAACGTTTTGGGGAAAGTAATAACAAATAGACTGAAAGAGGTGATGCCTAGCCTGGTTAATGAAGACCAGACATGCGGGGTTATGAATAGGTCCGCAACATACAACCTACAGTTAACCAAGGATGTGATTGTTTGGGCCAAAGACAGAAACTTACCTTTGTGCGTGTTGAATGTTGATCAGGAGAAGGCTTTCGACAGGGTCAGTCATGATTTCCTGTTCTCATTTCTAGAAAGAATGAATTGCGGTATGATTTTTGTTAATTGGAATAGGACAATGTATAATAAAGCATATAGTAGAGTGCAAATTAACGGGTTTCTCAGTAAACCAGTACTTAAAGAAGATGGGGTGAGACAGCGGTGCCTGTTGTCACCACTACTTGTAAGTTGTGTATTGTATTTTAACTGTATTGATGTGGTACTAATGGCATGTGGCCAGAAGATTTTGGACATTTTAAAGCCTTTGTTTTATCTATGACCACTCCCACATTCATACCCTCTGCACTCCTCCACAGGAAGGTAATACAGATTATTGCAAATCCTCTAATGTTGATGACTGGGTTCTTTCTTGTACATTGTTTCGATGAAATTGCTTTGCCATTATTATTATTATTGTATGAGGTATTATTGGTGGGGTTACTCCTGTGGTGTGACGTGGGTTTTATATGGTGTCTTTTCTATCCACTGGCTATCTGGAAAACAGGCTGCACTCCAGGTAGTCTGTGGGTCTGGTACCGGTACTCTCTCTATTCTACTCTTTACCTTTCGACGTGGTTAATGCCTGCCTGGCGCCCCAACAAAATCTTTCTTTACCCCTCTCTAATAAATACCGCTACACACATTTTACCTTCATCCATGCATCTCCATTACACCCCTCACATGCCTTCCTTTGTAATTTTTGTTAGTCCTTAACTGCCAACGTGTGGACTCCCTTGTTTGTCACCATCTAAGAGCCAGGTTGTGACAAATGGGTGCTCATCCTGGATCTTGCCTTGGCTATTTTGACATTATCCCTAGTATACATGGTAATTGATTAGAGCTAATTGGTGACTCTGGTGGTTCTTGTGATTTGCTTAGTTCTGGTATTGTCCCAGAAGCATGTATGACTATTTGTCCATTTGTATGCCCTATTGTATATTGGTGGTTGCATGTAGATTTTTTTTGTAGCTGTTTAGGGAAATTGCCTTTAAGGTATCGGTTTGAAGACTTGTTTATTTATTACAAGTTTTGATTTGGTGCATCGGTGGAGAGAAGACCACAAAGCCACTTTTCCTGTACAGTCTAGAGACACTTTGTTCTGTTCCCTGTTGGGTCATCGGATTATGGAGGTGAGATGTCTTTGCATTGTATGACAGTGAGAAGTTTTGAGGCAGACATGACTCATTGCCCAGAGTTTTGGTCTTTCACCCTGTTAGGTATAGTGGCATGTTCCCACTGGGGGCACGTTGTGCGTCGTTTGTTATTTTTGTGTGGTGATAGCGGTCAGAGCAGTTGTCTCGGGAGCACATCCGTGGTTCGGGGTTGGTTACCAGCAAGCTGGTTCCTCCTTCGTGCCAGCGGGCTCTAGTGCATCAATACCCGCCACAAAGCCACCGAAGACTAGGGTTAGATAAACAATATGATTTGGGGAAACTCAAGTAATACTCATCTGTTTTTGCATTGTTAAGTCAGCTATGTACTTCTTATTCTGTAGTCGATGTGCTCACTAAGGCAGTTCAAAGTTTGGGCAACTAATCTGTTCATTTGGTTGTAGCATTATGGCATCTATTGAGGATTTTGTCCTATGCTCCTTCTGAAGAGTTGCTTATGCAGTTTACAGAGGAACAGCTGAAGTTGAGAGAGTTATCATGTTGGGAGTAGTGACACACGTCTCAAGGCTACAGTGAGGTCTATTCTGTCAGCTAATTTGCTTTCAGCTGGTATTTTGAAGGCAGAATTGGGTGAACCTAGTCCAGCTCTATTGGATATACCAATTGTGTCTAGTGCTAGTTTGACATTTTAGCAGAAAAAAAATAGTTACTTTTATTGCAGCTAAATCATGACAAAGATCTGGAAATGTTGAATGAGGATACGGAACAAGCTGAACTGCGGTTGCAACATCAGCGGTTAGAACTTGTCAGAAGGCAAGCTTTCAGGTGAATTCTTTTGAGAATGTCTACTCAATTTCCCCAATGGGACGCTCTTCCCTTGATTGTTCTCCGCCTTTTGATGTTGCTGGTAATCTCCGGTTTTTGCCTAAATTTACTGAAAAGGATCCTGATCTATTTTTTACGAGATTTGAAAGTGTAGCAGACTCTCGGGCTTGGCCTGATACAGACTGTACTTTGCTGCTACTGTGTGTTTTGACCGGTAGGGCTCAGGAGGCTTACTCATCTCTTAGCCCTACAAATAGTGACGATCACACGAAGGTTAACACTGCTGTCCTGCACGCTTACGAGTTGGTCCCTGAAGCGTATCGACACTGTTTCAGAACGCTGAAGAAAGGTGAAAAACAGTCCCATGTTGAGTTTTCATAGGATTTGTTAACTCAATTCAATTGTTGGTGTACTGTGTCAGCAGTCACTAGTTTTGAGGGTTTGTGCAACCTGTTTGTCCCCGAACAATTTAAAGAATCTATCCCTGATCGTCTTGCTAACTATATAAATGAACATAAAGTACGGACTGCATCTGAAGCTGCTGTTTTGGCAGATGAGTACAGTTGAAGTCGGAAGTTTACATACACCTTAGCCAAATACATTTAAATTCAGTTTTCCACAATTCCTGACATTTAATCATAGTAAACATTCCCTGTTTTAGGTCAATAAGGATCACCACTTTATTTTAAGAATGTGAAATGTCAGAATAATTGTCACGTCTCTCTACGAGAGGTGGGTGTAGGAGTCAGGCGCAGGAGAAGAGAAATGCAATCACAAGAGTTTAACCTCTCTCAGGTATAAATCGTCCCACCTAGTCAACAGCCAGTGGAATCGAGTGGCGCGATATTCAAAAACCTTAAATGCCATAACTTCAATTTCTCAAACATATGACTATTTTACACCATTTTAAAGACAAGACTCTCGTTAATCTAACCACATTGTCCGATTTCAAAAAGGCTTTACAACGAAAGCAAAACAATAGATTATGTCAGGAGAGTACTCAGCCAGAAATAATCACACACCCATTTTTCAAGCTAGCATATAATGTCACTAAAACCACAGCTAAATGCAGCACTAACCTTTGATGATCTTCATCAGATGACACTCCTAGGACATTATGTTATACAATACATGCATGTTTTGTTCAATCAAGTTCATATTTTTATCAAAAACCAGCTTTTTACATTAGCATGTGACGTTCAGAACTAGCAAACATACCGAAAACTTCCGGTGAATTTACTAAATTACTCACGATAAACGTTCACAAAAATTATAATAACTATTTTAAGAATTATAGATACAGAACTCCTTTATGCAATCGCGGTGTCAGATTTTAAAATAGCTTTTCGGCAAAAGCACATTTTGCAATATTCTGAGTAGATAGCTCGCCATCACGGGCTAGCTAATTTGACACCCACCAAGTTTGGCGTTCACTAAACTCAGAATTACTATAAGAAAAATTGGATTATCTTTGCTGTTCTTCATCAGAATGCACTCCCAGGACTTCTACTTCAACCACAAATGTTGTTTTGGTTCAAAATAATCCATAGTTATGTTCAAATATCCTCTGTTTTGTCCGTGCGTTCAGGTCCCTATCCGAACGGTGACGCGCGGATGCATGTCATGACAAAATTTTTTAAAATATTCCATTACCGTACTTTGAAGCATGTCAAACGCTGTTTAAAATCAATTTTTATGCGATTTTTCTCGTAAAATAGCGATAATATTCTGACCGGGAGATGTTGTTTTTGTTCAAAGACTGAAAGAAGAAAATGGTGTCTTCACGTGCACGCGCGCCCCCGTGTCATTGTTCTCAAATCGACCACTTTCCAAATGCGCTGCTGTTTTTCAGCCAGGGACTGCAGAGTCATCATTCCCCATTCTGGCGCCTTCTGAGAGCCTATGGGAGCCTTAGAAAATGTCACGTTACAGCAGAGATCCTCTGTTTTCGATAAAGAGGCTATAGAAGGCCAAGAAATGGTCAGAGAGGGCACTTCCTGTATAGAATCTTCTCAGGTTTTGGCCTGCCATATGAGCTCTGTTATACTCAGACAACATTCAAACAGTTTTAGAAACTTTAGGGTGTTTTCTATCCAAATCAAACAATTATATGCATATTCTAGTTTCTGGGCAGGAGTAATAACCAGATTAAATCGGGTACGTTTTTTTATCCGGACGTGAAAATACTGCCCCCTACTCAAGAGAGGTTAATAAAGTCCATCAAAAACATACAGGCACAGGACCAAAAATACACAGTCCAAAATAACCAATAGAACAAAATCCTAAGGACATACACCTGAATGAAAAATTATGAACAAAAATAATGTCACCCAACATAAAACAGGGAAATGAAAATAAACCCGCACGAAACAAAGCGGGCAGAGAGAAAATAAATGACCACACTAATCAACCTAAACAAGGAACAGGTGCACAAACAAAACAGACAAGACTAAACGAAAAATAAAAAAGGATCAGTGGCAGCTAGTACACCGGCGACGACGACCACCGAGCACCACCCGAACAGGGAGAGGAGCCACCTTCGGTGGATGTCGTGACTGTCACATTCCTCTTCGTCAGAAGATATGTTGAAATCGCTGTCGGACAAAGTGGACCAATATGCAGCGGACTGCGTGCTCATCATCTTTTATTTTAAATGTGAACACGAGGAAAAAAAACAATAAACAAAACTCACGACAGGAACAGTGTAGCAGGCTAAACAAAAGCAGTGCTAACATACAACTACCCACAAGTGACAAACAAAACACACACCTACTTATAGGACTCCCAATCAGAGGCAACTAGAAACACCTGCCTCCAATTGAGAGTCCAGCAACCAAATCTGCACATAGAAAACTTAACCTAGAACCTACTCAAACTAAAACATACACCACAAAACCCCGGAACACATAAATAACACACCCCTCTAAGCTATACACACAAAAAAACCACCATACAAAACAAACATACCTCTGCCACGCCCTGACCAAATAATACAAATAATCCTCTATACTGGTCAGGACGTGACAGTGACAATAATAGTACAGAGAATTATTTATTTCAAATTTTTTATTTCTTTAATCACGTTTACATACAATTATTATTTGGTAGCATTGCCATTTAAATTGTTTAACTTGGGTCAAACGTTTCGGTAGCCTTCCACAAGCTATTTTAAATTTTGGCCAGGTTTGTAGGCCTTCTTGTTCGCACATGCTTTTTCAGTTCTGCCCACAAATTTTCTATAGGATTTAGGTCAGGGCCTTATGATGGCCACCCCTCATGATGCCATCTATTTTGTGAAGTGCACCAGTCCCTCCAGCAGCAAAGCACCCCCACAACATGATGCTGTCACCCCCGTGCTTCACGTTTTGGGATGGTGTTCTACAGCTTGAAAGCCTCCCTCTTTTTCCTCCAAACATAACGATGGTTATTATGGCCAAACAGTTCTATTTTTGTTTCATCAGACCAGAGGACATTTCTCCAAATGTACGATCTTTGGCCCCATGTGCAGTTGCAACCCGTAGTCTGGCTTTTTATGGCGGTTTTGGAGCAGTGGCTTCTTCCTTGCTGAGCGGCCTTTCAGGTTATGTCGATATAGGACTTGTTTTACTGTGGATATAGATACTTTTGTACCTGTATCCTCCAGTATCTTCACAAGGTCTTTTACAAACAATAGTACGCAAGTATAAACACCCTGGGAACACGCAGCCGTCATACCGCTCAGGAAAGAGACGCGTTCTGTCTCCTATAGATGAACGTACTTTGGTGCAAAAAGTGCAAATCAATCCCAGAACAACAGCACAGATGAACGTGGTACCTTCAGGCATTTGGAAATTGCTCCCAAGGATGAATCAGACTTGTGGAGGTCTACAATTTTTTTCCTGAGGTCTGGCTGATTTCTTTTGATTTTCCCATGATGACAAGCAGAGAGGCACTGAGTTTGAAGGTAGTCCTTGAAATACATCCACAGGCACACCTCCAATTGAATCAAATGATGTCAGTCAGCCTATCAGAAGCTTCTAATGCCATTACATAATTCCAGAAAATTTTCCAAGCTGTTTGAAGGCACAGTCAACTTAGTGTATGTAACCTTCTGACCCACTGGAATTGTGATACAGGGAATTATAAGTGAAGTAATCTGTCTGCAAACAATTGTTGGAAAAATTACTTGTGTCATGCACAAAGTAGACGTCCTAGCCGACTTGCCAAAACTATAGTTTGTTAACCTCTCTAGGGTCGGCGGGACGAAATCGTCCCACCTACGTAACAGCCAGTGGAATCCTGTGGCGCGTTATTCAAATACCTTAGAAATGCTATTACTTCAATTTCTCAAACATATGACTATTTTACAGCATTTTAAAGACAAGACTCTCGTTAATCTAACCACACTGTCCGATTTCAAAAAGGCTTTACAACGAAAGCAAAACATTAGATTATGTCAGCAGAGTACCCAGCCAGAAATAATCAGACACCCATTTTTCAAGCTAGCATATAATGTCACAAAAACCCAGAAGACAGCTAAATGCAGCACTAACCTTTGATGATCTTCATCAGATGACACACCTAGGACATTATGTTATACAATACCTGCATGTTTTGTTCAATGAAGTTCATATTTATATCAAAAACCAGCTTTTTACATTAGCATGTGACGTTCAGAACTAGCATACCCCCCGCAAACTTCCGGTGAATTTACAAAAAATTTACTAAATTACTCACGATAAACGTTCACAAAAAGCATAACAATTATTTTAAGAATTATAGATACAGAACTCCTCTTTGCACTCGATATGTCCGATTTTAAAATAGCTTTTCGGTGAAAGCACATTTTGCAATATTCTAAGTACATAGCCCGGCATCACAGGGCTAGCTATTTAGACACCCAGCAAGTTTAGCACTCACCAAAGTCAGATTTACTATAAGAAAAATGTTATTACCTTTGGTGTTCTTCGTCAGAATGCACTCCCAGGACTTCTACTTCAATAACAAATGTTGGTTTGGTCCCAAATAATCCATAGTTATATCCAAACAGCGGCGTTTTGTTCGTGCGTTCAAGACACTATCCGAAAGGGTAAAGAAGGGTGACGAGCACGACGCATTTCGTGACAAAAAAATTCTAAATATTCCATTACCGTACTTCGAAGCATGTCAACCGCTGTTTAAAATCAATTTTTATGCCATTTTTCTCGTAAAAAAGCAATAATATTCCGACCGGGAATCTGCGTTTAGGTAAAAAGACGAAAGAAAATAAAGCATGGGATCGACTTGTGCACGCGCCTAAGCCCATTGTCCTCTGATCGGCCACTTGCCAAAAGCGCAAATGTGTTTCAGCCTGGGGCTGGAATGACATCATTCAGCTTTTTCCCGCCTTCTGAGAGCCTATGGGAGCCGTAGGAAGTGTCACGTTACAGCAAAGATCCTGTCTTCAATAAACAGAGGCAAGAAGCTCAAGGAATGGTCAGACAGGCCACTTCCTGTAAGGAATCTTCTCAGGTTTTTGCCTGCCATATGAGTTCTGTTATACTCACAGACACCATTCAAACAGTTTTAGAAACTTTAGGGTGTTTTCTATCCAAAGGCAATAATTATATGCATATTCTAGTTTCTGGGCAGTAGTAATAACCAGATTAAATCGGGTACGTTTTTTATCCGGCCGTGTAAATACTGCCCCCTACCCCCAACAGGTTAACAAGAAATTTGTGGAGTGAAAGTTGAAAAACGAGTTTTAATGACTCCAACCTAAGTGTGTGAAACTTCCGACTTCAACTGTATGTGTGTTGTACCCTCACCCCAACCCTAACCCCAACCCTACTGACGGACTGACCCTAACGCCCAGCCATCGCACCCCAGGGCATTTTTATTATAGGTGGGCAACCAAGGGGTCTACAACTGGCCGGGTGTACCAAGTCCCCTCTCGCTCATGCGTCAATGCTGTGAATCCCCTAATCCCTAATCCCCTCCGGTTTCCACATGGCAGAGATGGAAGTGGATCAACCGACTCCACAACTACCAAAGAACCTAACCATAACCCGGGTTCGCATCCCACCCCTAACCCTAACCTTATCCATTAGCCTAACCCGGGTTTGCATCCCACTCCCACCCCAACCCTAACCCAGGTTTGCATCCCGCTCCCAACCTTAACCCTAACCCTTCCTCCTCATCATCCCATCAACAGAAAATACTCATCCCCTTGGTATCAACATTTTCACATAGAGTCAGACCCCTACATCAAGCAATAAAACACAACTTCTCCATAGCACAACAGGTTTACCCACCCCTTCAACCTTACAGAATCATTTCAGCATTCAGGAAGAATAAAAATCTCAGACTTACTCAGTCAGGCAAAGTTCAGTAACATACCAACCACTACAGACAGAAAATGTATCTCCAATCCCCACAGTGACACCTCTGCCCCGATCACAGATAGCCTCTCCCTCAGCACCTCCAATGTTATCTATATTATCACCTGTACAATATGCAATAAACCCTATATCGGTCAAACAAAACATACAATAGAAACCCGGTTGAAACAGCATCTGTACAACATCAAACAAGCATAGTTACATACAGTACTGGTTAATCACTTTAATCACATCACCAACCTCAGTGTATCGGGTCTGCAGTCGCGTCCTGGGTGGACCGGGAGACAGCGAGGGGCAGCAGAACGCAATTAGATCAGAGTTTTAAAAACCATTACACTGGAGGGTTAAAATGAGAAACCGGGATAGGGCGGTGAGGAGGGGTTGGAGGGATTGAACCTTTTTAGTTGTAATACAAACATGTCAATGACAAAGGAAAGAAAGGTGTTAATAAATAGTACTAAAACCAACAGTCTGATTGATTTTAGAGCATGATCTTGTTTATACATGACTTAGAAAAATTCAGCCCTCCAGAGGCCTGACCTACTGCTTTTCAGACTCACTCAGTACCATCTTTGTTTTATTTATGATCCTATGCTGCCATCTAGCAACTCTTATACTGCATTTGAATAAGATTTTATTAAGACATTGGAGGGGCACATAGGAACAGGCCTGTGCACCTAAAAAGACAAAAGTTTATTTTAACCCTACCAAATATAAAACCTAACCTCACCCTTACCCCAACCCTGCTCCCTAGATGGACTTAAAATGTACGTATGACCAAGGATGAAGACTCCTAAAACCAACGCACCCCAAAACCAACTCTGCTAAAGTGGGGTTCTACAACTATAGGGTTCTACAACCTGGGCGGATTTGTGCCCGGACCCCTCGACTCCCCCATTTGGCAAGCGGAGTGCAACCCTCCCCCCCGGTCTCTGCATCAGCTTGAAGGAATCAGATCAACCTTGTGGATTCCTTAAACAACAAAAACCTAACCCTAAACCCCTAACTCACAGAACCCGGTTTCTAACCCTAATCCCAACCCTTACCCTAACCCCCAGGATCAGGACCAGAATGCCTATAAGGACCACCAGAACACTGGGGCTAACTCTGACCTTCACCCTCAATACCACCACCACAGACCTCTGGGCCAGCCACCTATATCCCTTACTCTCCCTTTCCCTAACCAGGGTCTAAATCCCAATCCAATTCCTTTCCGCTACCCTCAGACTTTCCCTAGAACCCCCACTCCCCATCTTGGTTACAGGGCCTGAACCCCAGAGGTTACCTATCATCAGCACCTATTCACACACAAATCAACGTATACATTCAAGATTAAAAAGCGCATTTTTAAATACACAACATGCCTTCCTCCCACTACAACCATTCCGACCCATTTCAGCGTACAGTAGGAATTCCAACCTAAAGGACCTCTTAGTCCATGCTAAATTTTTGAACAGGCCCTCTCCCTCATTACCCATGGAATATCACTACTACAGACAAACAACAAACATACACAACCTACACGCACACACCTTCAGCCCAATCAAACAACTAATGAACATAAACAGCACCAATATCATCTATGCAATCACCTGTGCATTATGTCAGGAAACTGGGTTTACAATCTTAACACATCTTAAACAACACCTATATACAATCACTAATAATAAATTGTCCACACATCTAGTCACACACCCCATTATACACCTGAACATCACTGGGCTAGAAACTGTCTCCACCTGGGCTAGAAACTGTCTCCACCTGGACCATAGCCCAGAGAAAGGCCACAGAATCCAAGTGGATAGCCCCCCTTAGATCTTTCGCTCCACTTGGACTGAATGGCAAAATATAAGGGTAGGTCAACTATTCAAACATTTTACATTTTCACACACACAGATCTTTCCATAAACCCAGGATTGGAAATAATAACAGAGGAGCTCACAATAGGCCAGTGCAACTCAAGGTGCAAAACCTCAATAAACAGAATTTCCCATAAACCTAACCCCTAACTCGTAACCCTAACCCAGACTTTAATTCAAAGGGACTCTATTTATTTTAGTACATTTAGGTTTTATATAGCAGGGAAAGATAATCTTACAAAACAAGAACGTAAATCCTTAAGTAAGAATTCCAACAGTTCTAAAACCTGCGGATAAAGGATCAAAGATTGTTATATTGGATAAAACCCAGTATCTGATAGAGGCGAAAAGGCAATTGAGTAATTCTAAACATTATAGACCACTGACTCATTCATTGCAGCAGGAGACCCAGAGGCAGATTATAGGTGGAACTTTATGAGAATAATTACATTACAGACAAACAAATGTTTTACCTATATGGACCAGATACCCCACGCCCTAGACAATTTTATTTGTTGCCTAAAATCCACAAACCTCCTGAGACTTGGACAATTCCTTCAGAGGTTCCATGTGGTAGGCCGATTGTATCGGACTGTGGTTCGAACTCGTATAGAATAGTGGAGTACTTAGATTATTTCATAAATCCTCTGTCACGAAAACATCATTAAAGACTTCATTAAAGACAGGTATGAATTTGTGGCCAAATTGAAAGAAATTAGTGTGCCTCAAGCAACTGTTTTTTTTCAATTGATATTGACTACTTGTACACCAACTTGGGTCTTAGAGCAATCAAAAAACATCTTACATAAATATCCAGACCTAGGTAGACAAGATGGGGCTTTATTACAATTACTGGAACTTAGCCTAACAAGAAATTACTTTGAATTTAAATATAATTGGTTTCTTCAAACACATGGTACAGCTATGGGGAAGAAGTTTGCCCTGTCATATGCCAATATTTATATGGCGGAATGGGAACAATCAGCCTTCCCAAAATGCATAAAACTTCCAATCTTCTATTTACAGTATCTACATGATATATTTGGGTTATGGACACATTCCCTCTCAGAATTTATGGTATTTGTGAAGATTTTGAATACGCATCATCCGTCAATTACGATTAAACACAATGTTCAGCCGGAACTAATAGAATTTTTGGACACTGAGGTATTTTTTGTAGAGGGGAGTGATAACCTGAAGGAATTAGCAACAAAGGTTTATTTTAAACCTACAGACACTCATTCCCTCTTACATAAATCCAGTTTTCATCCAAAACACACCTACAGAGGGTTGATAAAGTCGCACCGTATCAGATTTCACAGGATTTGTACACAGGGAAAACATGTCAAGGAGGCTATAGGAATTATTTTTAAGGCTCTCAGACCCAGAGGATACTCGAAGCGTTTCCTCCACACTATAAGAGCAGAGGTGAACACTATGTTTTGTAACTGAACCTATACATGTTAGGACTAGTAATGACGGATGTACTATCCCATTTGTCACCACATATTCACAGGCTTCTATGAAGTTTAACTCCATAGTGAAGGATCATTTTAAGCAGACAAGGGAGGATGTGGAGATTCTCCAACAGTTCAGAGTAATATCAGCATATCGGCGAAATAAAAATTTGAAAGATGTGCTGGTACACTCTGGATTCAGGGAGAAGCGGATCACATTTTAGACAAGTAAATATATTCAGAATAAATGGTCGGGTCTAGGGGATCCAGTATGGGAGGTATTTCAATTGAAGACCACCAACATTGTATATGGAATTGAATGTCTAAAAAAACCTGTATATTGGAAAAACTAGGAATTCCTTGGAAGTCAGACTCGAACATCTATATCATATAAGTAAAGAGTCGGTTAAAACCACACTATACACCCACTTTAGATCTCATCCAGTAGCTTAGTTAAGAATAGCAGGGTTGGAATCTAACCAGGGGTGGTCGCTAAAACAGACAGATCAAGGAGCGATGTTGGATTAAAAAATTGGGTACTTGCAATCCTGCAGGCCTTAATGAAAAGTATTAGAGACCTTAACCTTTTTTTTAACCCTGATCTGAATACTAACCTGAACCATCCAAACCCCAGCTCACCCTAACCCTAACCTTAATCCTAAACCTAACCTTGACTATAACCTTAATCCTAACCCTGATCATAATCACAATCCTAAACTTAACTCCACCTCAAGCCCTAAGCCTGAACTCTGACACCAACCTTAATTCTAACCATAGCCTCAAACCTAACCCTAACCTCAAGCTTAACCCCTTGGACTCAAAAAGTGGGTATCAGGAATCCCTCAGGCCTGAATGAAAAGTATGAGAGAACCTTAACCCTTCTAACCCTAATTCTAACCATGACACCATTCTAACTCTAACCTGAATCTTAACCTCTAACCCTGGCTCCATAAAGATGTATCCCGAGGAGCCAGGTAATTAGAGAGCATGTGTTGGTGTACTGTCTGAGTGTTTATCCTCTTAGAGGAACATTTTATTTTTACCTATCCTTATTCAGGTATGAACCAAAACCCCTTCCTCTGGGGAATATCTCCTAATTTCCCGTAGAATAATTATTTATCCCTAGGAGCAATAGAATTAGAGAACATGTGCCCATGTATTTGGTCCTCTTCAAGGGCAATTTTCTCCTAACCCAAAACCCTAACACTAACCCTCCCAAAAAGACACCATGTCACTGTCAGTCCGAGACCCCTGTATAACTGGCGCCTCAACACACCGACCCCAGTCCGAATTCCAACCTCAGCATCAACCCCCAACCCCAGCAACCCTCCAGAAACCATCGTACCATAAAGCCAGACCAAAAGGCAAGGTGGCGGATTGGAATTTCCAGGGAAATAAACCAATACTGGTGTTGGGAGACTCCAATGTTAACAGAATCCCTCCATTTCATAACCCAAAAATACAAGTTGACAGCTACCCCGGAGCAACTTTTAACCATTTCACAAAGGTCTGGAGAAAAGAGGTTCACGTAGACACCAGCATAGTGGTTCTATCCATGGGCATAAACAATATGGATAATGACCCATACAAAACTTCAATCAAACAGATTGCATGCTGCATGCACCAATGCACAAGGAAGCCAGAGTCACTTTCCCTAATGCAATTATCTACATCCCCATCATTAACCACTCACACCTCCTTTCACCAGACCAGAAACAAAACCTTAAAGTCATTAATGGTTACATCACCACACATAGCCCATTTCTCTTGGAGATACAGCATGACACATTTCACACAACAGACCTGATACACTGGACAACAACCACAGCAGATCTCATTTTTAAGAATTGGTGTGATCAGCTAAATTTAGAATAGGTTCTACCCATATTTTGGACCAACCTAGCTGCGCCATTTTGACTTCTCCCCAACCTCCTTCACTCTCCCCCTCCCTTCCTCCCCCAGTTCCTTCCTTAGATCCCCCAGCAGAGGGGGCAGTTCGCCCCTCCTTATCCAACATCATGAACTTGTCAAAGTCTTTTCAACTTACAGCAGCACAGACCCAACTCCTGGAGAGAGGTTTGTCCTTCATTCCCTGTCCCTTCAAATTCAACTGGGAGGAACTTCATAGGGACAGGACACCCACAAATACCATAGACGACTTAAACTATCAGGCAAATGACAACTACTTACCGTTCACCCTTCCTTCAACCTGGGAACCTAAACTGTCCCAGGTAGATAGAATCTAAGCAGAACCGATCAAGACACCCTTCACAACTACCACACCCAGGCAGATAGACAGGACAACCTCACTCGCATAGAAAGACAAGCTATACAAGAACTTAAAAACAACCTTCACATAATATTGAAACCAGCAGATAAGGGATCCAAAACAGTGATCCTAGACAAACATCAATACACATATGAGGCAAACAGACAGTTATCTAACACCAAGTACTATGTACCAATAAAAAACAGCCTACAACCACAGACTCAGAATAAACTACGTAGAATCATACAAACACTCCATGATAAACGGCACATCACTAAGAAACAACAAGACTTTCTATTTGGACCAGACACCCCACGACCCAGACTGTTTAACCTGCTTTGCAAAATTCACAAAGAACCAGAAACCTGGACAATTCCCCACGAAGTTCCTCCTGGCAGGCCAATCGTATCAGATTGCAATAGTGAATCGTACAACATAGCTCAATATATAGATCATCATATTAACCCTCTCTCCACAGGCACCCCAGCTTTCTCAGGGACACTTTATCTCCACTTTATGGAGAGGATTGGACCCATAGTTGTTCCCTCCCACACACACATATTCACTAAAGACATTGATAGCTTATACACCAACATAAATATAGCAACAGGAATACAGACAGTCAGAAATATTTTCCATGCCCACCCAGATAGGAATAGACCAGGCAATGAATTCATACAATTATTAGAAATTAGCCTCACACAGAATTCAAACACTATTTCATGCACTTAAGGTGGCCCTCTCTCCCATTCAGCCAACACACTCACATAACACAAGTCTGTCCATCATTCTTTCTTACCCCATCCTTCATTATAGAGGTTCTGGAGGCACTGCCAAATCCCCCCCTTCCCCTGACCTCAACCCTGATATTTTAATATCTTGGTCCCTTCATAGTCATAGGTAACCACTCAGACTATCATTTTAGAAACAATATTAACCTACTTACTTTTGGTGAGGTTCTTAGGAGGCAATCTAGTTAATTTTAACAGTGGAATTTTTTAGAGCATTATATTGGAGGGGCACACAAAAATAGGCCTGCGCACCACAAGACAAACCAGTCTCTTTTTAACCCTACCCAAATTCAAAACCTAACCTTAACCAACCCTAACCCCCATCCTTAACCCTAACCTTAACCAACCCTAACTCTACCCCTAACCCAACGACTGACAGACGCAGTGGAGGACGGTTCCGGGGGCAATTTCCTCTCTGGTGGATCTTTTTCACCACCATTGACACCTTGACCAATAGAAGGACTCCCCTAACCCTATCCTTATCCTAACACTAACCCTAACCTCACTCTTACCGTAACCCTACCCCCTACCTGGACTTAAAACGAACGTAAGACCAACTCTACTAAAGTGGGCAACTATAGGGTTCTACAACCTGGGCGGATCTGTGCCCGGACCCCTCGACTCCCCCATTCGGCAAGCGGAGTGCATCCCTCCTCCCCGGTCTCTGCATTAGTTTGAAGGCATCAGATCGACCTTGTAGATTCCTTACAAACAAAAACCTAACCCTAATCCCCATCCCAACCCTAACCCCAATCCTAACCCTTAACCCTAACCACCATCGCAACCCTAAACCCCAACCCTAATCCCCATCCCAACCCCAATCCTAACCCTTAACCCTAACCACCATCGCAACCCTAACCCTAACCCCTATACATGTGTGCATGTATGGAGTTGGGTATATGTGTCTGCCCCTTATAATGTATTGTGATCCCCATTTTGTCACACTCCTTAGTTTTATCCATCCCGAATAACGTTTTAACAAGCCTTGTCATATTGGGTCACCAATGTATTGTTGTCATGTGTGCCTGACCTTAACTCTAACCCCCCACCAACTTTACCTGCATCCCACTCAAATTCTCACCTTAATCTGAACCCCTTACCCCAAAACCTGTTCTCTGCCACACGGCAAAGCAACAGTACGGACCAACCAAAAAGGTCCACACCAACTGGGCCACACCCACCAAACACTAGAGGAGCAGCAAACCCAGCAGCAAACCCAACCCAAAACTTCCCATAATTTTACAGTGGGACAACCAGATAACACATCGCTCCACAAATTTAACAAAGATTACAACAAAGGTAGGCAAAACACATAACACCACACCTACAGATATACACACATTTTCACTGACCTTAACTCTAACCCTACACCAACCTTAATTGCATCCCACTTAAATTCTTATTTCAATCTGAACCCCTCAACCCAAAACCTGTTTTCTGCCGTATGGCATAGTAACAGAACGGACCAATCAAAATAACCCACACCACCTGGGCCACGCCCACCAAACACTAGAGGAGCCGCACACCTCACAACTTTACAGGGGGACAACACATTGCTCCACAAACTCAACCAAGACAACAACAAAGGCAAGCAAAACACACAGAACACTGCAGTTATCGGAAGTCGGAAGTTTACATACACTTAGGTTAGTCATTAAAACTCGTTTTTCAACCACTCCACAAAATTCTTGTTAACAAACTATAGTTTTGGCAACTCGGTTAGGACGTCTACTTTGTACATGACACAAGTAATTTTTGCAACAATTTTTTACAGACTGATTGTTTCATTTAAAATTCACTGTATCGCAATTCCAGTGGGTCAGAAGTTTACATACAGTAAGTTGAATGTGCTTTTAAACAGCTTGGAAAATTCCCGAAAATTATGTCATGGCTTTAGAAGCTTCTGATATGCTAATTGACATCATTTGAGTCAATTGGAGGTGTACCGGTGGATGTATTTCAAAGCCTACCTTCAAACGCAGTGCCTCCTTGCTTGACATTATCGGAAAATCAAAAGAAATCAGCCAAGACCTCAGAATTTTTGTGTTGTAGTCTTCCACAAGTCTGGTTCATCCTTGGGAGCAATTTCCAAATGCTTGAAGGTGCTGTTGAAGTCGGAAGTTTACATATACCTTAGCCAAATACATTTCAACAATTCCTGACATTTAATCCTAGTGAAAATTCCCTGTCTTAGGTCAGTTAGAATAACCACTTAATTTTAAGAATGTGAAATGTCAGAATAATAGTAGAGAGAATGATTGATTTATTTCAGCTTTTATTTCTTTCATCACATTCCCAGGGGGTCAGAAGTTTATACACTCAATTAGTATTTGGTAGCATTGCCTTTAAATTGTTTAACTTGGGTCAAACGCTTCAGGTAGCCTTCCACAAGCTTCCCACAATGAGTTGGGTGAATTTTGGCCCATTCCTCCTGACAAAGCTGGTGTAACTGAGTCAGGTTTGTAGGCCTCCTTGCTCGCACACGCTTTTTCAGTTCTGCCCACAAATTTTCTATAGGCTTGAGGTCAGGGCTTTGTGATGGCCACTCCAATACCTTGACTTTGTTGTCCTTAATGTGTGCTTCATTCATGTGATGACCAATTTCTGTGTTCTATGTTTGTGCTTTTCTAATAACCAATTTCTGTGTTCATGCAAGTGACTGATTGAACAAATCCTCATTATCAGTATCTGCAATTTTACAGTACGCGCGAACCTTGTTTTGAGAACGAAAGGATATCTCAGTTTCAAGATCTTAAGCTGTTCGCTAGCTGTAGGCTAGACCATAAGCAAATAGGTAAACTGGGATTTTTAGCACCTATTTTATTGGAAGTGTATCAATATATGGAGGATAATAGTGTTTCAGAATCTATGGTGACAGGGCTGATAATTTTACATAAAAATAAGGGAAGTAAATTGAAACTGGAGAATTATAGTCAAATTCAGATTATAATATTTTAGCTAAAATACTAGCAAATAGAATGAAGAAAGTTTTAAAGGATATTATAGCACCTAAACAGAATTATAGTGTATGTGGTAGAGACATAGCTGATACAATTAGAGATGTGATAAATAAAATGAATGAGGATAAGATGGGTGGAATTGTTTTAAGTATAGATTTAAATAAAGCCTTTGATCGGGTGGAACATGATTTTATGTTTAGGGCAATGGAAAAATATGGGTTTGGAAATAAAATTATAGGATGGATAAAATTATTATATAAGAAGGCAAAAAGTAGGGTGAAGTGTAATGGGTTTTAACTGATTATTTTATTCTTGACAGATCTGTGAGACAGGGATGCCCTTTATCAGCTTTGTTTGTTTTATCTGTTGAACCTTTAGCAGCTTTCCTTTAAAAAGATAAACTGATAAGTTGTGTACAGACTCCGCTAGGAGCGTATAGTTTGATTCATCAATATGCAGATGATACAACTATAACAGTTAGAGAGGAGGGAAGTGTGAAAAGGGTGATGGAGGGTTTTAAAGTGGAAAAGCCTCAGGTGCAAAGGTTAACACGGAGAAGTTGGTAGTGATGTATATTGGAAAGAGGAATGAGGGGAATTTTACTTTTAAAGGTGGTAAAGGATTATTTTAAGGTGTTAGGAGGGTTTTTAGGGGTGAAGGAAATGGAAGCTAGGGATCTGACATGGAGTGGTGTAATAAACAAAGTTAGAAAGGTGGTAAATATGTGGAGGGGGATTTTTTTTTTATTAAAAGGGAAAGTAATTGTAATAAATGCATTATTGATGTCAGTTTATTTATGTAATGAATGTTTTAGATATGCCAGAATGGGTATTATCTGAAATGAACAAGATTTTAACTGATTGTTTATGGGATAGGAAGGGTGTGAAAATAGCTTTTAAAACTTTGATTGATAGTTATGAGGAGGGGGGTGTCGTGACGTTGTATTAGTTAATGTGACGACTGTTGCTCATCGAATGATTAACGGTTTATAATTGCGTGATTAAATGAATTAAGCAATGAATCAAGCACTTATTAACTCATTAACCTGGGGCACCATGGGAACATTATTTTGATTGAGTTTCTATTTCCCAAATTAACTCAAAGGATATCAGAATATCGATTTTACAACAGTCGGTAAATTAATCAACCTCTTGTCTCATGTCTGAACGTCGCATAATCCGGGAATCTGCACGAACCCGGGCTACACCAATGAGTTTACCACACCAATCTTAGTTGATTATTTATCTACTAGCAAGCTAAAATGATGATAAAAATACACATACACAAAACACAGTCTAGCTATTGATTAGGACTTAGTATAACGGGCCAACACACTATGGCACGTGTTACCCAAAATGGGGATTTAAAAGAGAGAGAAACAAAGAAAGTACACGAGAGAAATATACATTTGGGTTCATTTGTCAGCCATGCTTATTTAAACCTAGCCTTGCCCCGAACTGCCGCTCTTATGGGTCAGAATATAATGATGTAATTACGTGTTGCAGGTCTCAGGTGGGAAGCTCCACGTGGGTCGTTTAGGCTTCTCAATGACGCACTTCTCCGGCGCAACTCTCTGGTTGTCCTCACGATGTCAGTGTCCTTCTTGGCTTAGTGGTCTGATCCCTTGCGGTCTTCTGAGGACAGACAGCTCTGTAGCTCAGAGCTCACGGCTTCGGGCTCGGACGGTGTAGATACCACAATTCAATGGAGAGTGGAGGCTGGGTGGTTCGGCTTGAATTCACCCGCTTAGACACAGCTACTCATCCGTAGCTCGTGTAGAAAAAGATTTCTTTGTCTTCAACCTTGTGTTTCGTTTTGGGGTTCGTTGACTTTGTTAGACCTTCGCTGCAGCTTGGGGTCAATTAGTCTGATATGTTAATTCTTCACTCTCCTGTCTTATACCCTCGGGTCAGAAGTGGACGTAACCGCCTTTAGGGCAATTCTCTGGGCGGACCAAGTTAAGGGGCAAGGCCTAGATTTGACTAAAATCCTATTTTAGACACTACCTTCACATCTCATCTTTACCAAAACATTCTCTTTGATTTGGATATTTTCCACACAACGTACAATGTATAAACATCAGGCATATACTGGGAAAACTCTTAAAGGTACAATGTTTTAATAATAACGTAATCTCTTAACCTTTAATAACAATACAAAAGTTACATACATTTTCATATTCCACCTCTCGTCATGACCACCATTGTGGCTGACGGAAACCATTGTTCCAAAGTCCCTTTATTGCATGTTTAATGTTCTGAGACCAGTTCTCCATTGTGAGGACAAAGGAATTTCTCTGTGGCCTAAGGTTTATTATGGGCGTGAGGGGTCATAAAACCCCCACATCTTCAGACCCCTAGATCTCTCCTCCTCTGTTGGGGGTTTGGGAGATAATCTGTAGGGTGGTGGTCTCCTGTACCCTGACCTGATCAGGACAGTCATGACAGGGGTTTGAATTTGGTGGACTTCAGTTTGAGGAAAACAGCAATTAGAGTAAAAATGGTACGGAAATATTTATATGGTGAATTGGATTATGGGTGGAAAAGGTTTTTTAAAGAGTATTTGCAGGAGGTTGGGGATAATGGTTTATTGATGTGTATAAAAAAGGAAATGTTAGGAAATATACCATTGTTTTATAGAGAAGTGTTTGAGGCTTGGGGGCAGTTTTTACCAAGTATTTATTATGAATGTACCATTTTAGAAAATATTTTAAATCAGCCAATATTCCTGAATCCAAAGATAAAGTATAAGAACATGATGTTGTTTTGTAAATATTTTATGAGGGCTGGGATGAGAAAGATTGGAGATATCTTATGAGGTAATTCCAGGGTTTCTTCCAGGACAGGTTATTTATGATAATGTGGTGGAAGTGGATGATGAAATAAGTACAACTACTGTGGAGAATATGTATAAGAAAATATTAGGAAGTATTCCTGATATTGATGATTTGTCACATTTAAAAGTTAAAATGGTTTAAAACATTTTTTATTAGAAAAGAGATAAGTCTCTGCTTCAGAAAAATTATGGTCTAGGGTGTTTGTAAATATGGACGTGAAATCTATATGGCAGAATGTAAATGTAAAATATAACACTATAGAATGTGAAGATAATGATTTTAAATTAAAACACAATAGGATTTTTACTAATGTGGTATTGCATTAGATAAATAGGGGTATAAAAAGAGAATGTCATATTTGTGATGTGGTGCTGGAAAATGTTATGCATTTTTTTTATTGAATGTAGCAGGTTAAAGGAGTTTCATGAGTTTTTGAAGGGGTGGAGAGGTTTTTTCTTTTTGGGTTAAAAGGGAAAAGTAAAGTTTTAAATATTAATCTGAATTATGTACTGAGTCCTGCAAGATATGCTATAAGATTAAGGAGGAATTTAGGGCATTATGAGGGGAAAATTGTGAGTGTTGAGGTCATTTTTAGGAATATTTTGGAGAAAGATGTGAAGTTGGTACAAAAATATGGCGGAGGGGACTTTGAAAAAATGTTTGTCTGGGGAAGTACTTTTATTGGAACATTGCCTAATGGTAAACTTGTGTTCAATTATTAATTGGTTTTATTATTTGTTTGGAGGATATTTGGAAGTTTTTATTTGTTTTGGAAGTGGGTGAATTGTTCACCCTAATTTGTTATTCGCTAAATGTTGTAATAATTGATTGATTTGAATAATAAAATATAAAAAAAATACGCTTGATCTCAGAAGCTAAGCAGTGTCAGGTCTGGATAGTACTTTCTTGGCAGACTGCTTGGGAATACCAGGTGCTGTAAGCTTTTTGCCCATTCGAGAATACTCTTCTAAACACAAAAATAATATACTGCTCAAAAAAATAAAGGGAACACTTAAACAACACAATGTAACTCCAAGTCAATCACACGTCTGTGAAATCAAACTGTCCACTTAGGAAGCAACACTGATTAAAAATAAATTTCACATGCTGTTGTGCAAATGGAATAGACAACAGGTGGAAATTATAGGCAATTAGCAAGACACCCCCAATAAAGGAGTGGTTCTGCAGGTGGTGACCACAGACCACTTCTCAGTTCCTATGCTTCCTGGCTGATGTTTTGGTCACTTTTGAATGCTGGCGGTGCTTTCACTCTAGTGGTAGCATGGGACGGAGTCTACAACCCACACAAGTGGCTCAGGTAGTGCAGCTCATCCAGGATGGCACATCAATGCGAGCTGTGGCAAGAAGGTTTGCTGTGTCTGTCAGCGTAGTGTCCAGAGCATGGAGGCGCTACCAGGAGACAGGCCAGTACATCAGGAGACGTGGAGGAGGCCGTAGGAGGGCAACAACCCAGCAGCAGGACCGCTACCTCCGCCTTTGTGCAAGGAGGGGCAGGAGGAGCACTGCCAGAGACCTGCAAAATGGTGCGGTTGGCCCTGGGTTCCTCCTAATGCAAGACAATGCTAGACCTCATGTGCCTGGAGTGTGTCAGCAGTTCCTGCAAGAGGAAGGCATTGATGCTATGGACTGGCCCTCCTGTTCCCCAGATCTGAATCCAATTGAGCACATCTGGGACATCATGTCTCGCTCCATCCACCAACGCCACGTTGCACCACAGACTGTCCAGGAGTTGGCGGATGCTTTAGTCCAGGTCTGGGAGGAGATCCCTCAGGAGACCATCCGCCACCTCATCAGGAGCATGCCCAGGCGTTGTAGGGAGGTCATACACACTACTGAGCCTCATTTTGACGACATTACATCAAAGTTGGATCAGCCCGTAGTGTGGTTTTCCACTTTAATTTTGAGTGTGACTCCAAATCCAGACCTCCATGGGTTGATAAATTGGATTTCCATTGATTTATTTTTATGTGATTTTGTTGTCAGCACATTCAACTATCTAAAGAAAAAAGTATTTAATAAGATTATTTCATTCATTCAGATCTAGGATGTGTTATTTTAGTGTTCCCTTTATTTTTTGAGCAGTGTATAATGTCCATTTTAACATGGAATGGATATTCTACTTCCTCAAAGTTTGAGTTACATAAACTTGAAATAGTCTATCCAACTCTTCTTCATTGGCTTGCAGCCATTACATCCTGAATACTCGATCTCGTCTGGTATCTGAAGCTATGCATGGTCAAGCCTGGTTGGGAGAATGCTTAGGAATAACAGGTGCTGTAAGCTTTTTGCCCAGTCGAGTATACTTTTCTATAAACATTAATGATATAATGGCCATTTTAAAATGGAATGGTGATCCCACTTCCTCAAAGTTTTTTGAGTTACATAAAGTTGAAAAAGTCTATCTTACTCTTCTTACATGGTTTACGGCCATACCATCTTGAATACGTTCCATCTCGTCTGACCTTGGAAGCTAAGCAGTGTCAGGCCTGGTTAGTACTTGTTTGGGAGACTGCTTGGGAATACCAGGTGCTTTTTGCCCAGTCGAGTATACTCTCCTCAACAATATTACGGCCATGAGGGATAGTTTTTTGAGTTACATAAACTTGAAATAGTCTGTCCAACTCTTCTTCCATGGCTTACAGCCATTACATCCTGAATACGCCCGATCTCGACACATTATTCAATTTCTGTCACATGTCTGTGGAACTGAGAGGACGTTTCTTTCTTTTTTTGCTGAGTTCATATACACATGTACATCCCCACAAGGGGGGTGAGGGATAACATAGTGGTGATACAACATAACACTATATATATATATATATATATATATATGTGTGTATATGTATATGTGTGTGTATATGTATATATGTGTGTGTATATGTATATATGTGTGTGTATATGTATATATGTGTGTGTGTGTATATGT
This sequence comes from Salmo trutta, assembly GCF_901001165.1. NCBI lineage: Eukaryota > Metazoa > Chordata > Actinopteri > Salmoniformes > Salmonidae > Salmo > Salmo trutta. The sequence continues at coordinate 56,162,910 of NC_042975.1, forward strand.
ATATATGTGTGTGTATATGTATATATATGTGTGTGTGTATATGTATATATATGTGTGTGTGTGTGTGTGTGTGTGTATATATGTATGTGTATGTGTGTATATATGTATGTGTATATATGTGTATATATATATATATATATGTGTGTGTGTATATATATATATATATATAGCTGTGTAAAACTCAAATTAAGGAAAAAGAAAACTACAAATGAAGACTGTGTGGGACTTGCCTTCCTTACAGCAACACTACAGATCTAGAGGAGTCCCAGCCACGACATGTTTCTGCCTTACTCAACTTCAGCAGGTAGCAAGGAGAAAATATGGATCCAAAATGCAAAAAGTTGCAAAAGGTCTACACAGTACCATTTACGGAACAGAAGTAGATCAACTGCCAAATACATTTCCATCGAACTCACCTCGATTTGTATTATATATAGCCATCAAAATATATATATTTTCAGAATCCTGTTTCTTATTTTCCATAATTAGCTATTAATATTTGTAGTTATGTAGGCAATTTATGAAAAGGATTTTACCTCTTACCAGTCTCGCCGTTATCAAAATTACATTATTACAAGCGATTATTATATTAGCAAACAGCTGTTGTGAATCATCCTCTATTGTCCCTAGCATATTTTACTCCTTCGCAACAGTTGTGGTATACACACATACACCCACACACTCATACACACTCAACCCTTTCCCCCCACACAACTAGAAGCTCACATTCTCAACAGTTGCACAATCCCAGAGCCCGACTCAAGAAACGTCTACAAATGTATTTACAGTTGCAGCTGTATGAGAAGGCCTGCAAGACCGTGCAAAAAAACCCGGCAGAAATGGAGAGATTTTATTAACCATTGTCACGTCCTAGATGGAGGTCAAATGTACATCTTTTCCCTGAAACACCCACAACACGGTCCCCCGTATTGACCATATTCCCAAGCATCTCCATGCAGTCAGTCACCAGGGCCACAATAATATACCCCCTCTCTGAATGTCCGAGTGTGACCCCCTCCCCATGGGTTACTGCAGCTAGTGTTGCCAGCACTGCCTGGGTGGGGGCACCCCACCGGAATCCCCACCGGCTAGGTACAAGGTCGTCAAGGTTCTCATAAGCAGCTTTGAGAATTTCCTTGTATAATATGCTCTCCCTTTAGGGGGCTTTGGCTTTGCAGGACCAACCCTGCCAAGCAAGCTCAGAATCTTGAGGGAGCAGTGCTGCTCTAGGTCTCTGACCGCATTTTGGCTGCATACAGACCGCTTACAGCAGGCCCATTAAACAGTTAGGGACTTCTTAGTATCTGGGTCATTCAGGTGGGTGTCTAGGGTAAAGGGTTGTGGACCATTCCATCAATACAGGATCATAAATGAATAAATTAGATATACTTTTTTTGAAATGTAGTTCCCCATGATAGGACAATAAATAAATAAATTAAATGTATTGTTTATTTTAAAACTGTTCCACCATGATAGCACAAATACATAAATAAGACATATAATTCATTATAAAAAGTATATCCATTATCTGAACAACATTGAAAGCTCTCTCCCACCCCCGCTCACAGCAATACATTGGTTCTGGGATATGCAACCATTTCATTTCTCACTCAATGCCACACTTTCCCAAACATAACAAATAAAAGAAAAAATAAACACACACCACAACATCCAAACATACTGTGCCTTCTGCATACTGAGTTTTTATCTTCACCATGTTGAATTAGTGAATTAGTTATCTTATTGACTGTCCCTTTTAGCTTGTGTTATCACCCACCAGATTGTGTAGTACTAATATTTAGTCTAACTTGCTGATATTGAATATTACGTTTTTATCTTGAGGTGCTCTACATAACTTCGTTCAGTCCGCCATTACCTGTCTCAGTTCCGCCTCCTCCTATGAATGATGGATGTTTCAGTCTTCCAAGATTTTTTTTTTTTAACTCTGTCATTATCCTACCTTTCCTAACTATTTTCTTATAGTACCTTGTACACTTCTCCCCCTCCTTACTTCTTAAAATAACCCCCTTACTTTTCTGTTCTGATAAAAATGCCACTTCCCTTTTTAATACTTTAAAATACCTTTCCAGTCGCCTCTGCAGTCCCACCATGCATCTATCTTTTTCTTTCCTATCTCTCTAAAGAAGGTCCTCGTCCTACCCTTCACCATTTCCCACCACTGTGCTCGTGTGTCAAAGAAGTCCTGTAGCGTCTGCCACTGGCTGAACTGCTCCCTGTACTGACTAACTACTCTATCATCTTCTAAAAGGGAGCAGTTCAGTTTCCAGGGCCCTCTTCCCACAGTCACGCCCGAAGTTAGTGAAAGGGTGCACATCAGCATTACGTGATCTGAGAAGAAAGCAGGGGTTATTCTAGCATCAGTTGGGGGACAGTCACGGGTAAACAGTCAATGCGAGAGGCTCTGGTGCAGTCACCACTGGTCCAGGTTAAGCCCTCCTCTCTTGGATGCAGGGTTTTAAAACAGTCAGTCAGTTTAAAATTCCTGCACAACACTTGCAATAAAACACTTGACCTATCTACCTTAAAATCCTCTCCCGCCCCTCTCCTGTCTGCTCTACTTAACACACAATTAAAATCCCCACCCACCATTAGAGGATCCCTCCCTAGCATTTGGGACTGCAGGTCTTATAAAAGTGTGCACCGATCGTGTTTATCATTAAAACCATACACATTTAGCATGTTAAAATCCCTCCCCATAAAAATGCAATTGGCTAAAAGAGCACCGCCATCGTGCTCCCCCTCACCACTACCTGTGGGGTCTTGATTGAAATGGCAACACGGTCATTCTTATTAAAATTGGAACCACTCCAAATGGAGGGCCCGTGCTGCCACTTATCCTCCCATTTGCTATAAGAAGAAAAAAGGGTAGACCACCCTCCAGTAATAAAAACACATTGAGTTAAACCTTTCTCAAAAGGATAAAAGCGACTGTGCTCTTCTTTCCGTTTTTTCACTCCTAACATTTATAGTGGTGAGTAAAAACAGTGGTAAAAGAAAAGGCATTTTAAACTGTTAAATCTTATGGATAGGCGTCCCGTCAACAGGACAATTTTAAATCATGCAGCACCGTGTGTCATGAATGCAGATTTTAGAGAAACAATAAATGTCAGTACATATAGGCGTCTTATATCAGCTGAAAACTTAAATTCTTGTTAATATAACTGCACTGTCCAATTTACAGTAGCTATTACTGCGAAAAAGGAGGAGAGCTCTGAACAACAAAACACCTTTTTCACCGCGATAGGTTTGATGAATTCACCTCTGAAGGTGAAATGTGTACTTACATTCTGAAATCTTGCTCTGATTTTTCATCCAAAGTGTCCCAGAGAAAACATGAAGTGATGTTTTGTTAGATAAAATCCTTTTACATATGGTAAAAAGGTCCATATAGCATGCACGATCGATTTTGTATTTCCACTCGTTCAATTTGCAAAGAAAGGATTCTGAAAATCTAACCCTAAACGTTGTTTCAACCAGTCAAATCATGTTTGTATTTATTCCCCAGAGATCCTAGAACATAACCAGACTTCACTATAGCTCGGGGCGGCAGCGTAGCCTAGTGGTTAGAGTGTTGGACTAGTAACCGAAAGGTTGCAAGATTGAATCCCTGAGCTGACAAGGTACAAATCTGCAGTTCTGCCCCTGAACAAGGCAGTTAACACACTGTTCCTAGGCTGTCATTGAAAATAAGAATTTGTTCTTAACTTGCCTAGTAAAATAAAAAAAATATCATTAGGAGTGTAGTATATCCTATAGGACACCAAATTTGGTCAGAGAGCGATGCCTTAATGACGCGGGCAGTCTTCACTTGATTGACTAACTTTGTCAAATATGCACCAATCGGGGTCAAACAAAGCCAGCTAGATAGCCAATGAGCTGGGCTTTACGGGAGTATGCTGCTAACCTTGTGCGACAGCAAGCCTTTTCCTTTTGGACAAAAATATGGAGAGTTATGAAAACGGGGTGTTTTGCAAACTTTGAACTTACAATATGGCTACTATTACTGGAAAAGCTGAACCAAAGTCCAAGTATACAGATTTGACGGTATTCTTACAGAATAATGTAAATGTCTCCTTCACGATTTGATTTACAGAGGGTTGAATGCAGTGTTTTTACCTAACTGCAGGTTGGTAAAATCAAACCACTTTTAGGGTGAATTTATCTACTTCCGGTTGCTCCAGGAAGCTTAGAATCAACACAGGTAATCCTCATAGTGGCCTGATGGATTGTCATCGAAGACAGTTTGATATGGCATTCATAACCCACATAGGCTTCAGGTTGAAGTTAGGGCAGCAGGCAATGTATTCCTATGGGGAGACATGTCAATGTAAACTGCTAGAAGAAAACACCCTTTTTTTCACTGTTAAGGGTTAATTCCACACGGTCAAGGTTAGGCATGCACAGATAGGGAGGACCTTAGGAACGTTCCTGTGCTTATAGCCTTATCGGTTCTGCCGCTGTCACCCAAAAGCACCTCAAAATTAGGTCATGCCTACTTTTTTGCACGGTCGCTGTGGTCAGACCGAGCGAGCTACGGTCACGTAGGGCATCTCCTTGAACGCGGCACGGCCTAGAGTCTATGGTGATGCCATTTGTTTGCCTTTCAGTGTTGATTTCAGCCTGTTTAAGTTTCTAGTACAGATTGTGCTTCCAGTACAGCAGGACTTTGTTTATTATCTACTTCGGCAATGTTAACATATGATTCCCATGCCAATAAAGCCAAAATGTTTTTCCAACTTTCACAGACAAACACAAGACAGTGAAGGTTCAACACTTACAAATTAAGTGACAGAATAAATCCAAACCTTAAAAAAAAAAGAATTACTCAAATTATTTATTAAAACGGCACAAACCTTGACATTATAAAGAATCACACCAAATTAGACATTTTACACTTCTAAAATCTGAACAAGCACACATAGAAAACCACACCAAACAAAATCAGTGTAAATGTGAGACAGTCTAACAGTCCTTAAGAGTCTTTGAAAGAGGTCTTGTTGGTCGGCTCCCCTTCCTTCTAGCTGCATCAGGGCTCCCCTCTTTCCTTATGCTCCTTCTCCTGCAGCTTTATCCTCCTTGAGGCAATGGCTTTTTTGAGTCTGACTTTATTTGAATTCAGTTGGTGCATACCTTGCAATGTGACAATGGGGGCGTGGTGGGGAGACGTGTTCTTCACTTTGAGGGGTGAGATTAGCATGGGGCTGACAGCGACCACCACGCGGCGCCTGAGGATCATCTGCTTCCTTTTTGGGGTAAGTTCCTGCTCCACCTGCGGCTTGGTCACCTTGGAGGGTTTCTTCTGACAGAGCAAACATGACATATCTCAAAATGCAAACTTGACTGTTACAGTGTACAAGTACATTTTGCTAATCGAATGTGTCCTGTCGGAATAGCTAATCTTACTGGAGGTTGTCTTGCCGTCTTTTCTTCATCTTCGTCCTCCTCCTGTGAGTCCCCGGCGGACGTGCCAGACTCGTGGCACATGAAGTTGGCCACCCTTTCCCTGTCAATCTTTGGGAGCATGTTTTTTACCTGTAAGACACACACATACCAATGATATTATTGATATTACTTCAGACAACAGGATCTTACAATAATTTGATTCCTATCTAATCTGACCTACATGAGTGACAATTTCTTTATTTCACCTTTATTTAACCAGGTAAGCTAGTTGAGAACAAGTTCTCATTTACAACTGCGACCTGGCCAAGATAAAGCAAAGCAGTGCGATACAAACAGAGTTACACATGGAATAAACAAATAGTCAATAACACAATAGAAAAAAAGTCTATATACAGTGTGTGCAAATGGCATGAGGTGGTAAGGCAGTAAATAGGCCATAGTAGTGAAGTAATTACAATTTAGCAGATTAACACTGGAGTGATAGATGAGCAGATGATGATGTGCAAGTAGTGATATTGGTGTTCAAAAGAGCAGAAAAGGAAATAAAAACAATATGGGGTAGGTAGATTGGCTGGGCTATTTACAGATGGACTATGTACAGCTGCAGCGATCGGTTAGCTGCTCAGATAGCTGATGTTTAAAGTTAATGAGGGAAATGTAAGTCTCCGACTTCAGCGATTTTTGCAATTCGTTCCAGTCACTGGCAGCAGAGAACTGGAAGGAAAGGCGGCCAAAGGAGGTGTTGGCTTTGGGGATGACCAGTGAGATATACATGCTGGAGCACGTGCTACGGGTGGGTGTTGTTATCGTGACCAGTGAGCTGAGATAAGGTGGAGCTTTACCTAGCATAGACTTATAGATGACCTGGAGCCAGTGGGTCTGGCGCCGAATATGTAGCGAGGGCCAGCCGACTAGAGCATACAGGTCGCAGTGGTGGGTGGTATAAGGGGCTTTGGTAACAAAACGGATGGCACTGTGATAGACTGCATCCAGTTTGCTGAGTAGAGTATTGGAAGCTATTTTGTAGATGACATCGCCGAAGTCGAGGATCGGCAGGATAGTCAGTTTTACTAGGGTATGTTTGGCTGCGTGAGTGAAGGAGGCTTTGTTGCGAAATAGAAAGCTGATTCTAGATTTGATTTTGGATTCGAGGTGTTTGATATGAGTCTGGAAGGAGAGTTTACAGTCTAGCCAGACACCTAGGTATTTGTAGTTGTCCCATATTCTAGGTCAGAACCATCCAGAGTAGTGATGCTAGTCGGGCGGGTGGGTGGGTGTGGGCAGCGAACGGTTGAAAAGCATGCATTTGGTTATACCAGCGTTTAAGCGCAGTTGGAGGCCACGGAAGGAGTGTTGTATGGCATTGAAGCTTGTTTGGAGGTTAGTTAACACAGTGTCCAAAGAAGGGCCAGATGTATACAGAATGGTGTCGTCTACGTAGAGGTGGATCAGGGAATCACCCGCAGCAAGAGCAACATCGTTGATATATACAGAGAAAAGAGTCGGCCCAAGAATTGAACCCTGTGGTACCACCATAGAGACTTCTAGAGGTCCGGACAACAGGCCCTCCGATTTGACACACTGAACTCTGTCTGCAAAGTAGTTGGTGAACCAGGCAAGGCAGTAATTTGAGAAACCAAGGCTATTGAGTCTGCCGATAAGAATACGGTGATTGACAGAGTTGAAAGCCTTGGCCAGGTCGATGAAGATAGTACTGTCTTATCGATGGCGGTTATGATAATCGTTTAGTACCTTGAGCGTGGCTGAGGTGCACCCATGACCAGCTCGAAAACCCGGATTGCACAGCGAAGGTGGTACGGTGGGATTCAAATGGTCAGTGATCTGTTTATGAACTTGGCTTTTGAAAACTTTTGAAAGGCAGGGCAGGATGGATATAGGTCTATAACAGTTTGGGTCTAGAGTTTCAACAAGTAGACAATACAGACAATTACCTGACAAACACATTTAACATTCAGTTGATACTTTCTATTTGCTGTCCAGTCATATGGTCTATCACATTAGATAGACCATATGGATTGGTAAAAAGTTCCATTCAGCTATAGCTCTATATAAAATTGTACATTTAAGGCGATTTGTCCTTGGCTTGAGTTGTTTTAGCTGCCCTGAAATCGCCTGTCTGGTTTGGTTATGCGTGTTGCTAGTATGTACTAATTGGACTGAAAAATATAATATTCCTAAAGAAAATCAGAAGACTAGATAGTAATTTGTTTTTAACGTGAAGCAATGAAAGATTCTGATGCACTTTAATAATATTCATACGGTTAGAGTAATGAAGAGAATCTGACAGCCCTGTTTTGAGCCATTTTTTACTTTTCTATATCTTCCTTTGCTGCAGATGACCATATAACCAGACAGTACTCTAAGTGTGATAGGACCAGGGATTGAGTCACCTGATTCAGTGTGCTAGATGTTACATACTCTGAACATTTTCTTGTAACAGTAATTCCTTTACCCATCTTAATAACAATATGATCTATGTGTTCTGACCATGATAAAGCTGCGTACAGCATGATGCCTTGTAGTTTTGTTTACTTACTCTACATGCGTTCTATTCATTGACATATTCAATTGGGGGTCATCAGCAAGCATATATCTAGAACCAAATACAATACATTTAGTTTTAGAAATGTTCAACACCAATTTGTTCATATCAACCCACTCAGACACCATTCTTAGTTCACTGCTTATAGGACAACTATTAGGACCAGTGAATGCAGCTTTTTTTATCCTTAGGTAGTGGAATAACCTTTGACTCTTTCCAGACTTCTGGGCACACCCCATCAAGCACTTATTAGAGAGATTGGTGTAGATATTTGGTTAGCTGTAACTAAGCAATTTGTCATCTAGATTATCTGTACCAGGTGACTTGTCATCTGAAAGAGACAACAGCATCCTTCCTACCTCTTTCCTTTCTACTTGATGAAATTGGAACCTGCATTGCCTCTCCTTCATGATACAATCTTTTATAAGGGTATATGACATGGAGCCATCAGTTGGAATCATAACATTCCTCAACTTGTCCACTTTGCCTGTAAAATATTCATTCAAGTAGTTTGCGATGTCATGTGGTTTTGTAATAAATATACCCTCTGATTCTACAAAAGAGGCAGACATGTTTGAATTCATACCCATAAGTGTTCAACGTTCTCCACAGCTTTTCCCATCACCCTTTACTTTCTCAGTTTTGTGCTGATAGAATCCCTTCTTCCCTTTGTTTAGCTTGGTCACAAGATTTCTTCATTTACAATAACTTTGCTTATCAAACAAAGTACCAAATCTATCTGCTACTTTTTTGGCATCATAACATTGAATCATTACATTTCTCAGCTCATCAATCCACTGGGCACCATTTGACCTCACAGTGCATTTTCTTAAAGGAGCGTGCTTATCAGCTATACTCATAAATAATTTCATAAACAAACTTAGTGACATTTCAGGATCATCCTTACTACACACTTCAAACCATTGCGCATTCTTAATCTCATCCAGAAATGAGTCCTGATTGAACCCTCTCTAGGAGCTGCGGTAGATTATTTTAGGGCCAGCCGTTGGTATTTTAGATTTCCTAGTGAGTGCAACCAAGTTATGATCACTGTAACCTAGTGCCACTGGTACAGCTTTAGAACAATGTTCAGCCATGTTAGTAAAAGTATGATCGATACAAGTTGATGATGCAATACCAGACCTATTAGTGAACGTTCTGATTGGCAACAGAAATAACTTCTCATTGGACAGTTTGTAAAATAAAATAAAAATCATTATTCATATCTCCCCAAAAATATATTTCCCTATTTTCATCAGATACCTTATCCAACATTTCACATCAAGATATTTCACATCAGCACTAGGTGGCCTATAGCAGCAACCAACTAGTATAGGTTTTAAATGTGGTCATGGCACCTGTACCCATAGCATTTCACGTTGTTTTACTGGAATATGATTCTGGATGTAAACTGCAACTCCACCCCCATATCTATTGTGTCCATGTATAGAGATCTCAGCATCCTCAAAAGAAGAGTCCAAATGAGTCTGATATTGCCAAACCATGAATATTTTTTGACTGCACTAGACAGCATATTTCATGAATTTTGTTCCTTAAACTGCATTTATTGAAGTGAGCAATTAACAGACCTTTCTTTTGTAGATGTACAGTATTTATATGTCCAAACATGAAATCAGTAGTTTGAATCTGAGAGAGCAATACTCAGTGTGTGTATGTGGGGCTGAAATGACTTGTGTCTGTCACTCCTCCTAACTCCATGGGAGGGAGGGTGAACAATCAGTTTGTCATACCTCAGATATGCAATGTCACCTAATTCTCTTCCAGCCTTCATGGCTGGTATTAGTTACTTTCTTCTTTGACGGACTGCATCTGAGAAATCCTCATTGACGAAGATGAAGGACCCTTTAAGGCGTTTGGCTTTTTCAAGGACTGCAAGCTTATCCTTGAACCTGAGGAATTTCACTACAATTGGCCTGGGTCTGGTTCCATTCTCACCACTAGTGACCCCTGGTTTCCCAGACCGGTGAGCACGTTCCAGCTCTACCTGTTGATCCAGTTGTAGCTCCTCATAAAACAGCTTTCGAACTTTGTCCTCTGATTCAGCCCGTGTCTCACTTCGGCTCTCCTGGATACCATCTATTACAAGATTATTTCTCCTCGATTGTCCATCCAGGTAATCAGCCTTCCCAGACATGTTCTGGAGGCCCTCCCTGGCTGTGGTGATTTCATTCCGCATAGAGGAACAGTTTCTGGAAAGTGTATCCTCCTTACTACACACTTCATCCAGCGATCATACACTGTTTACCAGGGGGCAGGGCTACCGACGTTAAGGCTAATCTGAAGACGGTGCTGGCTAAAGCTAAAACTGGCGAGTGTAGAGAGTATAGAGATATTGTTATCCACGTCGGCACCAACGATGTTAGGATGAAACAGTCAGAGGTCACCCAGCTCAACATAGCTTCAGCGTGTAAATCAGCTAGAATCGAGTAATTGTCTCTGGCCCCCTCCCAGTTAGGGGGAGTGATGAGCTCTACGGCAGAGTCTCACAACTCAATCGCTGGATGAAAACTGTGTTCTGCCCCTCCCAAAAGATAGAATTTGTCGATAACTGGCCCTCACCCACAAACAGGACCAAGCCTGGCCTGTTGAGGAGTGACGGACTCCATCCTAGCTGGAGGGGTGCTCTCATCTTATCTACGAACATAGACAGGGCTCTAACTCCTCTAGCTCCAGAATGAAATAGGGTGCAGGCCAGGCAGCAGGCTGTTAGCCAGCCTGCCAGCTTAGTGGAGTCTGCCATTAGCACAGTCAGCGTAGTCAGCTCAGCTTTCCCCATTGAGACCGTGTCTGTGCCTCGATCTAGGTTGGGCAAAATTAAAATGGCGGTGTTCGCTTTAGTAATCTCACTAGTATAAAGACCTCCTCCATTCCTGCCATTATTGAAAGAGATTGTGATACTTCACATCTCAAAATTGGGTTACTTAATGTTAGATCCCTCACTTCCAAGGCAGTTATAGTCAATGAACTAATCACTGATCATAATCTTGATGTGATTGGCCTGACTGAAACATGGCTTAAGCCTGATGAATTTACTGTGTTAAATGAGGCCTCACCCCCTGGTTACACTAGTGACCATACCCCCCGTGCATCCGGCAAAGGCGGAGGTGTTGCTAACATCTACGATAGCAAATTTCAATTTACAAAAAAAAAAAACAATGACATTTTCGTCTTTTGAGCTTCTAGTCATGAAATCTATGCAGCCTACTCACTCACTTTTTATAGCTACTGTTTACAGGCCTCCTGGGCCATATGCAGTGTTCCTCACTGAGTTCCCTGAATTCCTATCGGATCTTGTAGTCATAGCAGATAATATTCTAATTTTTGGTGACTTTAACATTCACATGGAAAAGTCCACAGACCCACTGCAAAAGGCTTTCGGAGCCATCATCGACTCAGTGGGTTTTGTCCAACATGTCTCTGGACCTACTCACTGCCACAGTCATACTCTGGACCTAGTTTTGTCCCATGGAATAAATGTTGTGGATCTTAATGTTTTTCCTCATAATCCTGGATTATCGGACCACCATTTTATTGCGTTTACAATTGCAACAAATAATCTGCTCAGACCCCAACCAAGGAGCATTAAAAGTCGTGCTATAAATTCTCAGACAAGCCAAAGATTCCTTGATGCCCTTCCAGACTCCCTCTGCCTACCCAAGGACGTCAGAGGACAAAAATCAGTTAACCACCTAACCGAGGAACTCAATTTAACCTTGCGCAATACCCTAGATGCAGTTGCACCCCTAAAAATTAAAAACATCTGTCATAAGAAACTAGCTCCCTGGTATACAGAAAATACACGAGCTCTGAAGCAAGCTTCCAGAAAATTGGAACGGAAATGGCGCCACACCAAACTGGAAGTCTTCCGACTAGCTTGGAAAGACAGTACCGTGCAGTATCGAAGAGCCCTCACTGCTGCTCGATCATCCTATTTTTCCAAATTAATTGAGGAAAATAAGAACAATCCGAAATTTATTTTTGATACTGTCGCAAAGCTAACTAAAAAGCAGCATTCGCAAATGGAGGATGGCTTTCACTTCAGCAGTAATACATTTATGAACTTCTTTGAGGAAAAGATCTTGATCATTAGAAAGCAAATTACAGACTCCTCTTTAAATCTGGGTATTCCTCCAAAGCTCCATTGTCCTGAGTCTGCACAACTCTGCCAGGACCTTGGATTAAGGGAGATACTAAAGTGTTTTAGTACTATATCTCTTGACACAATGATGAAAATAATCATGGCCTCCAAACCCTCAAGCTGCATACTGGACCCTATTCCAACTAAACTACTGAAAGAGCTGCTTCCTGTGCTTGGCCCTCCTATGTTGAACATAATAAACGGCTCTCTATCCACCGGATGTGTACCAAGCTCACTAAAAGTGGCAGTAATAAAGCCTCTCTTGAAAAAGCCGAATCTTGACCCAGAAATTATAAAAAACTATCGGCCTATATCGAATCTTCCATTCCTCTCAATTTTAGAAAAAGCTGTTGCACAGCAACTCACTGCCTTCGTGAAGACAATGTATACGAAATGCTTCAGTCTGGTTTTAGACCCCATCATAGCACTGAGACTGCACTTGTGAAGGTGGTAAATGACCTTTTAATGACGTCAGACCGAGGCTCTGCATCTGTCCTCGTGCTCCTAGATCTTAGTGCCGCTTTTGATACCATCGATCACCACATTCTTTTGGAGAGATTGGAAACCCAAATTGGTCTACATGGACAAGTTCTGGCCTGGTTTAGATCTTATCTGTCGGAAAGATATCAGTTTGTCTCTGTGAATGGTTTGTCCTCTGACAAATCAATTGTACATTTCGGTGTTCCTCAAGGTTCCGTTTTAGGACCACTATTGTTTTCACTATATATTTTACCTCTTGGGGATGTCATTCGAAAACATAATGTTAAATTTCACTGCTATGCGGATGACACACAGCTGTACATTTCAATGAAACATGGTGAAGCTCCAAAATTGCCCTCGCTAGAAGCCAGTGTTTCAGACATAAGGAAGTGGATGGCTGCAAACTTTCTACTTTTAAACTCGGACAAAAAAGAGATGCTTGTTCTAGGTCCCAAGAAACAAAGAGATCTTCTGTTCAATCTGACAATTAATCTGGATGGTTGTACAGTCGTCTCAAATAAAACTGTGAAGGACCTCGGTGTTACTCTGGACCCTGATCTCTCTTTTGAAGAACATATCAAGACTGTTTCAAGGACAGCTTTTTTCCATCTACGTAACATTGCAAAAATCAGAAACTTTCTGTCCAAAAATGGACGCAGAAAAATTAATCCATGCTTTTGTTACTTCTAGGCTGGACTACTGCAATGCTCTACTTTCCGGCTACCCAGATAAAGCACTAAACAAACTTCAGTTAGTGCTAAATACGGCTGCTAGAATCCAGACTAGAACCAAAAAAATTGATCATATTACTCCAGTGCTAGCCTCCCTACACTGGCTTCCTGTTAAGGCAAGGGCTGATTTCAAGGTTTTACTGCTAACCTACAAAGCATTACATGGGCTTGCTCCTACCTATCTTTCCGATTTGGTCCTGCCGTACATACCTACACGTACGCTACGGTCACAAGACGCAGGCCTCCTAATTGTCCCTAGAATTTCTAAGCAAAACGGCTGGAGGTAGGGCTTTCTCCTATAGAGCTCCATTTTTATGGAATAGTCTGCCTACCCATGTGAGAGACGCAGACTCAGTCTCAACCTTTAAGTCTTTACTGAAGACTTATCTCTTCAGTAGGTCCTATGATTAAGTGTAGTCTGGCCCAGGAGTGTGAAGGTGAACGGAAAGGCTGGAGCAACGAACCGCCCTTGCTGTCTCTGCCTTGCCGGTTCCCCTCTTTCCGCTGGGATTCTCTGCCTCTAACCCTATTACAGGGGCTGAGTCACTGACTTACTGGTGTTCTTCCATGCCGTCCATGGGAGGGGTGCGTCACTTGAGTGGGTTGAGTCACTGACGTGGTCTTCCTGTCTGGGTTGGCGCCCCCCCCTTGGGTTGTGCCATGGTGGAGAATTTTGTGGGCTATACTCGGCCTTGTCTTCGGACGGTAAGTTGGTGGTTGTAGACATCCCTCTAGTGGTGTGGGGGCTGTGCTTTGGCAAAGTGGGTGGGGTTATATCCTGCCTGTTTGGCCCTGTCCGGGGGTATCATCGGATGGGGCCACAGTGTCTTCTGATCCCTCCTGTCTCAGCCTCCAGTATTTATGCTGCAGTAGTTTGTGCTGGGGGGCTGGGGTCAGTCTGTTTCATCTGGAGTATTCTCTTGTCTTATCCGGTGTCCTGTGTGAATTTAAATATGCTCTCTCTAATTCTCTTTCTTTCTTTCTCTCGGAGGACCTGAGCCCTAGGACCATGCCTCGGGACTACCTGGCATGATGACTCCTTGCTGTCCCCAGTCCACCTGGCCATGCTGCTGCTCCAGTTTCAACTGTTCTGCATGCGGCTACGGAACCCTGACCTGTTCACCGGACGTGCTTGTTGCACCCTCGACAACTACAATGATGATTATTATTATTTGACCATGCTGGTCATTTATGAACATTTTAACATCTTGACCATGTTCTGTTATAATATCCACCCGGCCCAGCCAGAAGAGGACTGGCCACCCCCCATAGCCTGGTTCCTCTCTAGGTTTCTTCCTAGGTTTTTGGCCTTTCTAGGGAGTTTTTCCTAGGGAGTTTTTCCTAGCCACCGTGCCTCTTTCACATGCATTGCTTGCTGTTTGGGGTTTTAGGCTGGGTTTCTGTACAGCACTTTGAGATTTCAGCTGATATACGAAGGGCTATATAAATAAATTTGATTTGATTTGATTTTGATTTATCCTGTGTGGTCTTCAATACATCCACATCCTTCTGTGTGAACTGAAGGCTTGTTTTAATGTCTTGTACATCTTTCGTTAGGTCATCCAGCCGTTTGTATGAAGCTTTAAGTTATTTTCCTCCTGAAGTAAAATACTTTGTTTCTCCAAGAGTTCACGTACCTGCCCAGCAGAGATGTAATCCTCGTCTTTTTTTGCGGAGGCATGATGGTAGGACGAGCCCTTTATTCACTCCGTGAAATGAGAGATGCCAGCAGTAGAAAACTCTGCAAATCAGTGGTCCTAAAACCGACACAAATTGAAGGGCTAACCACTTTGCGTGCTTGGTATCCAGCAGTAGTAGACCAGGTTGCCTAGCTTCATAGCTAGCAGCTAGGCTAGCTGCTTTGCCAATGTAATACCACCTTGTTTGAGCTAGGATCCCTGGACATATATCAGCGGTCCCAGCATTAACGCTAACTGCGTCCCAGTATCCAGATATGAATAGGAAAACTACTGTAAACTTTCATTAGCTAAATAGGTAGTTTGTTGTTAATGTAAAACAAACCGAGTCTCTAGTCTTGTATTTGTTAATGTAAAACAAACCGGGACTCTAGTCTTGTACAGCGCGAGATGGTGCTGTTTTGGTGTAACGAGACGAGACAGTACACAGGAGCAGGTTCTTCAGCTGAGAAATAAGTGCTGGGCCTTCTTTCCCCCTAAGAGACAGGGTTTGATTTCAGGAAGTCTGAAAACCAAGTGTACTCCTCCGTCAGTGACATCTGGACCATGCCATGGTCTTGATTTGTTTTGTGTTACCCCACCTATTAGAAATTAAACAGAAAAAAAACACATTACGCTCCAGCAACTGCAATTGTTTCCAAAAACAACCAATCAAGCAAACAAACACATTCAGGTGTATTTTATAGACTTTCATTGATCAGATATACGCCCCAGACTGGTCACACTTTGCCTCCGCGTTTTTATACAGGCCTGGTCTGTGGCCATATATGGAGACAAGGGACCTTGTCAGGCACGAGTCCTTGCAAAGCAACAAGGTAGTGTCGTCAGCGTCAACTTAACGCGCAGCCCGCCACAGAGTTCAATTCTCGGGCCGTCTCTTTTCTCTGTATACATCAATGATGTCGCTCTTGCTGCTGGTGATTCTCTGATCCACCTCTACACAGAAAACACCATTCTGTATACCTCTGGCCCTTCTTTGGACACTGTGTTAACTAACCTCCAGACGAGCTTCAATGCCATACAACTCCTTTCATGGCCTCCAACTGCTCTTAAATGCAAGTAAAACTAAATGCTTGCTCTTCAACCGATCACTGCCCGCACCTGCCCACCCCTCCAGCATCACTACTCTGGACGGTTCTGATTTAGAATATGTGGAAAACTACAAATACCTAGGTATCTGGCTAGACTGTAAACTCTCCTTCCAGACTCCATTAAGCATCTCCAATCCAAAATTAAATCTAGAATCTAGAGTCCCTAATCAACTGCAGTTTCCACCTAATACAGTGGCCCTCTACCCCGCACGTCTGATCCTCATGAACGACGTAGGGAAGAGCTGTGCACAATCAGTCCGCTAGGACCTTTGCAAGCAGCTTGTAATCTACATAACGCGGTCAACGGCCGCCTGTTGCCAAGGTCTGTGGCATCCCCCTTCTTGTAAAGAAGTGACAGCACACCAACAACCATTAATACCCCCAGGACCCCTTGTCTCGAGGATGGCCTTCAGGACTTTGAGGACCACCGGTCCATGTATCCCCCAAAAACTTGAGGTAAAACTCGGCCGGCAAAAAGCATAATTTATTATATTTGGGCTTGGGGAGGGTATCAAGTCAGGTCGAGTCATAAGGCTCAAGTCCAAGTCACGAGTCATTGGTGTCAAAGTCGAGTTGCAAGTCATCATATTTGTGACTCGAGTCCAAGTCGTGACTCGAGTCCACACCTCTGCTTTCTGCGCTCAGGTGGCAATCAGATCAGACAGTTGGCGAACCACAGTGTATGGGCCACTGAATTTGGCCTGAAAAAGAGAAGCGACAATGGGCAGCAGGGCCAGAACCTGGACCCTGGACTAAATTGTCACGGCTCAGCTCGCCAGTCAAACAATCTTTTCATCCTCAGCCAGTTGACAAGCTACATACAACCTGTGTCAGAAACCACTAACATATGACAAATTTGGGGGAGGCTCAACCACCTTCCAATCCTCCTTTAATACAGCAAGAGGACCACGCACAGTATCACCAAAAACAAGGTTGTTAGGACTGAAACCAGTGCTCTCGTGATATTGCATGGGATATGAGAAACCACCAGAGGAGATGCATCACGCCAGACACGACTACCGGCTAAGTTGTTACCAAAATCACAGACGCAGAAAGGGATGCACCCCAAGGGAAACCTCACCTTGCACTAGGTCAGATAAGATTGACTTTATGCAAGGGTACAGACAATGTATTCAAACCTATCCCTTGAATCAGGACACTGGTTCCTGTATCTGTCTCCTAAGAAAAAGGCAGAACAGACTCCAAAACAAACGATTCAGAGGCACCAGTGTCTCACAGAATCTTTACTGGCACATCACTTCCCAATAGGGAAACATAACCCTCTGTGACAAATGGCAAATAATCAGTACTAAAAGGTTTGGACAATTCTTGAGCAACAGGATTAACATGAGGAACAGGCCCAGCTGAAGCAACAGGTTTTACATTTGTGCTGGCCATTCTGCTGACTTTTTCACCAAGAACAGGACAGTCATTCGTCCAGTGGCCTTTAACTTGACAATAATTAGATTTTACTTACATCATTCTGTCGACATGAACCACGTTCAGATTTTATTTCACCTTCATTTAAGCAGGTAGGCCAGTTGAGAACAAGTTCTCATTTACAACTGCGACCTGGCCAATATAAAGCAAAGCAGTGCGACAGAGTTACACATGGAATAAACAAACATGAAGTAAAACAAAACCGAAAAGGTCTGTATACAGTGTGTGCAAATGAGTTTAGGATAAGGGAGGTAAGGCAATAGTGGCAAAAATTAAAATATAGCAATTAGACATGGGAGTGATAGATGTGCAGAAAATGAGTGTGCAAGTAGAGATACTGGGTGCAAAGGAGCAAAATAAATAACAGTATGGGGGGGATGAGGTAGTTGGATGGGCTATCTACAGGTGCAGTGATCAGAGCTGCTCTGACAGCTGGTGCTTAAAAGTTAGTGTGGGAGATATGAGTCTCCAGCTTCAGTGATTTTTGCAGTTCGTTCCGGTCATTGGCAGCAGAGAACTGGAAGGATAGGTGGCCAAAGAGAAATTGGCTTTGGGGGTGACCAGTGAGATATACCTGCTGGAGAGCGTGCTATGGTGACCAGTGAGCTGAGATAAAACAGGGTTTTACCTAGCAAAGACTTATAGATGACCTGGAGCCAGTGGGTTTGGCGGCAAATATGAAGCGAGGGCCAGCCAACGAGAGCATACAGGTTGCAGTGGTGGGCAGTATATGGGGCTTTGGTGACAAAACGGATGGCACTGTGATAGACTGCATCCAGTTTGCAGAGTAGAGTGTTGGAGACTATTTTGTAAATGACGTCACTGAAGTCAAGGATCGGTAGGATAGTCAGTTTTACGAGGGTATGTTTGCCAGCAAGCGTGAAGGATACAATTGTTGCGAAATAGGAAGTCGATTCTACATTTAATTTTGGATTGGAGATGCCTAATGTGAGTCTGGAAGGAGAGTTTACAGTATAACCAGACACCTAGGTATTTGTAGTTGTCCACAAATTCTAAGTCAGAACCTTCCAGAGTAGTAATTCTGGACGGGCGAGCAGGTGTGGGCAGCGATCGGTTGAAGAGTGCATGCATTTAGTTTTACTTGTATTTAAGAGCAGTTGGCGACCACGAAAGGAGAGTTGTATGGCATTGAAGCGCGTCTGGAGGTTAGTTAACACAGTGTCCAAAGAAGGGCCAGAGGTCTACAGAATGGTGTCATCTGCGTAGAGGTGGATCAGAGAATCACAACAGCGACGTCATTGATGTATACAGAGAAAAGAGTCGGCCCGAGAATTGAACCCTGTGGCACCCCCATAGACTGCAAGAGGTCCGGACAACAGGCCCTCCGATTTGACACACTGAACTCTATCTGAGAAGTAGTTGGTGAACCAGGCAAGGCAATAATTTCAGAAACCAAGAGTTTTTATTTATTTACCTTTATTTAACTAGGCAAGTCAGTTAAACATTCTTATTTTCAATGACGGCCTAGGAACAGTGGGTTGACTGCCTTGTTCATGGGCAGAACGACAGATTTGTACCTTGTCAGCTCGGGGATTCAAATTTGCAACCTTTCGGTTACTAGTCCAACGCTCTAACCACTAGGCTACACTGCTGCCCCTGTTGAGTCTGCCAATAAGAATGTGGTGATTGACAGAGTTGAAAGCCTTGGCCAGGTCGATGAATACGGCTGCACAGTAATGTCTCTTATCGATGGTGGCTATGATATCGTTTAGGACCTTGAGCGTGGCTGAGGTGCACCCATGACCAGCTCTGAAACTTGTTGACTTGGCTTTCGAAGACCTTAGAAAAGGCAGGTTAGGATAGATATAGGTCTGTAGCAATTTTGGTCTAGAGTGTCTCCCCCTTTTGAAGAGGGGGATGCCCGCTGCAGCTTGCCAATCTTTGGGAAGATTTGAAAGAGGTTGAACAACAATAGGGGTTGCAACAATTTCAGCAGATAATTTTACAAAAGAGAGGGTCCAGATTGTCTGGCCCGGCTGATTTGTAGGGGTCCAGGTTTTGCAGTTCTTTAAGAAAATCAGCTATCTGGATTTGGGTGAAGGAGAAATGGGGGAGGCTTGGGCAAGTTGCTGTGGGGAGTGCAGGGCTGTTGACTGGGGTAGGGGTAGCCAGGTGGAAAGCATGGCCAGCCGTAGAAAAATGCTTATTGAAGTTTTCACTTATAGTGGATTTATTGGTGGTGACAGTGTTTCCTAGCCTCAGTGCAGTGGGAGGAGGGACTTTTATTCTCCATGGACTTGTCCCTGAACCTTTGAGTTTGTGCTACAGGATGCCAATTTCTGCTTGAAAAAGCTAGCCTTAGGAAACCTAACTGCCTGTGTATATTTGTCTGACTTCCCTGAAAAGTTGTGCATGCAATTGCATGTCATCTACCAAAATGCAAGGGAGTGCAAGGCACACCAGAAGGCAAGATAAAGGCATTTTGTTGCAAAGCCTGCCCCGGAAAATTTGAGACGGCGAGCGGGCTGTCACAGCACATAAGACACAGGCATATTGCCATGTGCAATAGGGATATGATTCAGCACGAAGCTGAAATGGAAAGCAAAAAGGGGCTGAAATTCTGGACCCCAGGTGAGGAGAGCAATGGTAAAGCTCAACAAAAAGTATAAAAACGAAAGGTGCCCGGCCAGACTCATTGCAGAAGCATTAGGAACGAACACATCTGCCGAACAGGTAAAACAGAAAAGGCGTAGACTATCATTTGAAGTGACAGCTATTGGGGAGGAGGATTTGGAATGGGAGGTGAAGGTAGCAGGGCTGGCAAAGCCTGCCGATCGACCAACGGCGATAACGGGTGTAGAGGAGACCCTGAAAAGATATGCAGACAAGGGAGGAAATGCCGATAGAGGGCATGGACATTGGAGACTCGATACAGGATATTGAGACAAGGACGGAAATGATGGTGTGGATATTGAGCAAGAAAATAAAGAAGCCTGAATAGAGCACAGGAGTGAAGGGACCTAAACCCCATCTGGGCTGGGCGAGACAGAGGAAAGACAAAAAGGGATGAGTTAAAAAAAATACCAAAAATTGTTTAAAAAAAATAGAGGAAAGCGTGGCGAGTTGATCCTGGATGGTACCGAAAACAGAGTGTGTTATATACCTATGGACAGAGTAACAAATATACACGGCGCAGTGGGGCACGACGACTGAATTTTGCAGCTTGGGACAATTCAAACCATCGAACAAGGCGGACAACACGCACTTCTGCTCCCTCATCTCAGAGGAAGAAGTGTTTGTAAACTTGAAGGCAATCAAGAAGGAAAATCGGCAGAGGGTCCAGACAGGATCAACAAACAAATATTGTTGGATTAGGACCCAAAGGGGGAAAAGCTAACAATCTTTTCATATTGGCTGCTAGCGGGTAAAATACCCAGAATCTTTAAACAAGGCAGTACAACACTGATACCGGAAACAGCGATCAAGGAGGAATTTTTAGAAATAGGGGGGTGGAGACCGATTACAATCGGATCAATGGTCATAAGACTCTTCTCAAGAATTATAACAGAGAGACTCGAGAAGGTGTGTTCGATCAACCCACACCACAGCCAGTTTATGCTGCGAGAGAAGGGAGGAATATGCGTACCCCACCCAGCTGCTCGAAGGGAACGGCTTCAGAGTACCTGCTGGTATCACTCCCCGTCCATGACTTGTGCTGTGGGCGATGTGGAATATCACTTGGGTCCGTTGGGGAAGTGGTGAAGCACTATGCGTTGGTGCACCCAGCAGTCTCAGTGGTATGTGTGTTGAGTGTGCGGGAAGTCCAGCGAAAATAGCCACGCCATCTCCTGTCATATCCCTAAGTGCAAGGGAATGTTAGAGACCCGGATGGAATTGGACAGTGATCATGTTTGTGGAGACTGTCTGAGAAGGTTGTCAACGGCTATGGGGCTGACTCAGCACAAAAGATAAAAGCACATTGGCCACTATTGTCAGGAAAAGGAAGGGGAGATGACAGCAATAAGTGAAGATAAAAAAATTGTGATGAGAGGAATGGAGCAGTTGGGAAGAGAGAGTTAACTCGCTTGGGTAATGAGTTGACAGGGGTGAAGCATGTTAACAGGCGGATAGCCTGGGCAATGGCAAAACAGCAGAACAGGTGAGGCAGAAAAGACAAACTGAGACTTGGAAGGACATGGGGTGACACACTGAAGGAGACATCTGATGGAAGTAATTTCATCAAGATGTGCTCCATGCTGGCAACACCACTAATGCACCAAAGAGGTCTCTGTGGAATACGCCGCAGAGAATTAATTGGGATTGCTACCAAAGATGGTGTAAGAATTGTGGATGTCACTTTGTCCCTAAGTGGGGGTGGAGCAAGACAGCCTTGCTCAATACGTCGGCCCTTGAACTGCAGCGGTTGGGAGATTCGGCTCAACGGTTCCCGGACCCCATCGAGAGAATGCAGGTCTACATTGTCAAATGAAGGAAGAAATACTACGAAATCAAAGGAATATTGGAAAGTACAAGATATGTTTCATGATAGTGAAACCAGATTAGTGAAAGTTATTCTGAATGGCAATGAGGTTGGAGACGCTGCCTTTCCGCCGCTTGAGGCTGCTTTGGCATTCAAAAAGCGGTGGGAGGTAGCTGAAACATACCAAGGGCTTGGTCAGTTCTGCTCAAGAGGGGATGCGGATAACAGGGCCTTTCGGTCTCTTATTTCAGCAGCTGAAGTCAGTGAAAACCTTGGGGCAATCAAAAACGGTACAGCAGCTGGGCCAGATGGCATAACAAAAAAGGTACTGCTAGAATGGGATCCATCTGGTGCGAAATACCTTTTCCATATCGTTGACATTGGGTACCCTGCCTGGTGCCTTTAAGAAGTGCAGAACAACTGATACCCAAGACTGCTGACCAGACGTTACACGCCCAGGAGTCTGGGTGGAGGCCTCTTACCACCGGGTTGGTGGTGTTGAGGCTATACTCTCACATTCTGACACAGGCTGGCGAGGGCATGTCCCATTAACCTGCGCCAGAGAGGATTTATTTCCTCACCCTGGAAGTTCAGAAAACTTGATCTTGTGAGGATTAATCAAGCAAAGCAGCGCGAAGGGCGAGACATTGGCCGTGGTGTTGGTTGATTTGCACGTGCATTTGATTCGGTGAGTCATCTGCACATCTTGGAGGTACTCAGGCAGCTACACATGGTCGGGCCGGAGGAATCGGTTGCGTACTTGGGCTTGAGGGTGAGTCCGTGGTGTGGCATTATGGATTAGATAGATTGGGCAATCACCACTGAAGCCTGGATGTTGAATGTCTACGCAATTCCGAGGATGGTATATCGAGCGGATCATGGCGGGCTGGGGCCAAAACTCCTAAATGTACTTGATGAGATGATCAGGAAAGTGGTGAAGGTATGGCTCCGCCTTCCACCGTGTACCTGTGATGGACTGCTTTACTTGAGATGCCAGGACGGGGGGCTGGGCATAGTAAAGCTAGCTTGTCAAATCCCATCTATCCAAGCCAGAAGGGTCTACCGTTTGTGGCATTCTGAGGATGCCATTACGTGGCTAGTTACCCGCAGGATAGTGGAACCGAAGGAGTACCTCGGGATGTGGCCCAGAGCCGGTGGGGAGGAGGCAGGTTTGCCTCCCCTTGGGGGGATGGTAAAGGGAGCTGTCGAGAGTACAGACGCTGCCGACACGGTGATGCCAAAACGCCCAGTCACACTGGACTGGAGGCAAGTAGAGTTCCTAAGATGGCAGAACCTGACATCGCAAGGAATTGGAGTACAGGCCTTTGGTAGAGACAGAAACAGCAATCATTGGTTGGCAAATCCAGCAACGGTGGGATTCAAACAACGCCACTATATTGCTGGTCTCCAGCTGAGGGCAAATGTATATCCAACTCGCAAGGCGTTGTCTAGGGGCTTGAAAGACTTACCGAAAGTCTGCCGCCACTGTCTATCAGAAACTGAATCTTGCTCGCACATTCTCAGACAGTCGCATCAAGCGACATCAAACTGTGTGACCTGTTGGCAAATGAAGCCGAAAGCGCCGGATGGAACATCAGGGAAATGTGCTGCAAAACCTGTGCCGGGGCATTGCGGCACCCAGACCTGGTGTTCGTGAAAAATGGTAACGCTTTGGTGGTGGATGTTACTGTGTGGTACGAGATGGCCTTTGATACACTCATGGTCGCGGCTGCTGAGAAAGTTGCGCGGCACACCCCGATTACTTTGTACGTTATGACTGCCCTGGAAGTGAGGAAAGTAAAGGTGTTTGGCTTTCCCCTGGGAGCTCGAGGCAAGTGGCCAACCGGCAATAGCGGGTTGCTACACCCTTTTGGGTTGAGTTGTGGTAGGAGGAAGCAACTGGCCAAACTGTTCAGCAGAAGGGCTCTTCTGTACTCCTTGGATGTCCTCAGGGACTTCTTCAGAACAGATGGGGAAGTGGTGGACTCGGATGGTGAGAGCAAAGATAGACTCGGTAGGCGACTATCGAGGTGTGTCTGCCGCGAGAGGGGCACCTTCACTATCGTCCCCTGAATGCTGCCCTGATTCCAATCAGGAGATTCCCAGATCCTCACGTTCAAACGGGCCATGGAGCATCATGATGGTTGAAGTACCTGCTTAGCTTGCTGGGGAGGTGGCGGCAATGTCGAGTCATGGTGTATTGAACGAACCCCTAACTTCGGTTGGGAGAAAAGGGCCAAGAAAGGGGCTAGGTTCTCTTGTACAACTAAGCCCACATGTGAGAGGGTATTACAGAAGGTATTACTGGGCTCAGTGTCATCTTACCCTGTCATCTTACCCTGAGAATTGCTGTGGGGCCCCGGTTGAACACTGCTCCAGTTCGGACTGGAAGAGTGGATAGGCTGGTAAAGGGCCAAAGTTAGCCAGAGGGCGAAAAGTTAAGAGCTGTTGCTCATTGGTTATGTTATAAAAAATCCTTAGTGAGCAGGTTCCTAGTAAGGCCAGAAGATGCCTGAAAGCGGCGTGTTCTTAGCCACAGGAATATAAGGGAGTAAGGTCAGAGGGAACCTGAGGGTTACAGGTCCCATGAAGGAGAAGGGCCACAGTTGGTCAGTGGGCCTACATTTATTTTAAGGTTTGGTGGAATATAAGGGTGTAAGGTCAGAGGGAACCTGAGGGTTACAGATTCCATGACAGAGAAGGGCCACGGATGGTCAGAGGGCCTATATTTTTATTTATGATATAGTTAAAAATATATAACTTTTTTATATAATTAAAACATCCAAGGGGGGCTCCATTAGGTGTTCCCCCTAAAACACTTGAGGGCGTAAGGAAGTACATCCCTAGCTTGGTAGGATCTGGCTGGTTAAGGTAGGAAGGTAAGGGCTAGTCCAACCCCTCTCTGCATGACACCAATTAGGGGAATGTCGGATACTCTCTGACAGGAGGGTATGGGGAGGTAAGGGGGGGTAGACTTTAACAACTTTAACAATACAGCCGGGCATGACTCGACTGGGTTTCCATGTAAGGATATCCGACCGTAGCATGCACACACCTTCGCCATCGCACTCAAACCATATCCGGTCCTTGCTACCGTAAATGGCTGTGATTCCTCATGTCAAAGTGAGGAAAATCGATGAAGCGGGGGTGTTAACGGCGGGACGTATTTTTACGTCTCTTAGTGTACTCTTAGTGGATCTAGATGGAAATGCATCATTACCAGAATCAAAGGAATTTGCTGACCGAAATCCACTTGAACTGTTCCTCTGCCCCCAATCTCGCAAACGGGACCCTCCAAAACTGCCTTTGTGGGTCAGTAGGTAAACATCTGCCAAAACTGCAGCTTCAGATGCAGTCTGTACTTTATGTTAATTTATATAGGTAGCAAGATGATCAGGGACAGATTATTTAAATTGTTAGAGGTACAACCAGGTTGCACAAATCTTCAAAACTAGTTACTACTGACGCATTACACCAACAATTGAATTGAGTTAACAAATCCCTTAAACTCAAAATGGGACTGTTTTTCACCAAAGTTCTGAAACGGTGTCGATACGTTTCAGGGACCAACTCGTAAACATGCAGGAAAGCAGTTTTAACCATTGCGTAATCGTCGCTATCTGTAGGGCTAAGAGATGAGTAAGCCTCCTGAGTCCTACCGGTCAAAACACAGTAGCATCAAAGTACAGTCTGCATCAGGCCAAGCCCAAGAGTCTGCTACACGTTCAAATAACATAATAAATTAAGCAGGATCCTTTTCAGTAAATTTTGGCAACAACCGGAGATTACCAGCAACATCAAAAGGCAGAGAACGATCAAGGGAAGAGCGTCCCATTGGGGAACTTAAGTAGACATTCTCTAAATAAAATTCACCTGAAAGCTTGCCTTCTGACAAGTTCTAAACGCTGATGTTGCAACCGCAGTTCAGCTTGTTCCGTATCCTCATTCAACATTTCCAGATCTTTGTCATGATTTAGCTGCAATAAAAGTAACTCCCTTTTCCTGCTAAAATGTCAAACCAGCACTAGACAAAATTGGTACATCCAACACAGCTGGACTAGGTTCACTCAATTCTGATTCAAAATACCAGCTGAAAGAAAATTAGCTGACAGAATAGACCGCACTGTAGCCTTGAGACATGTATCACTAATCCCAACATGATAACTCACTCAACTCCAAAAGCTGTTCTTTCGTAAACTGCATAAGCAACTTTTCAGAAGGAGCGCGGACAAAATCCTCAATAGATGCCATAATGCTACAACCAAATGAACAGATTAGTAGCCCAAACTTTGAACTGCCCTAATGAGCACATCGACTACAGAACAAGAAGTACATAGCTGACTTAACAGTGCAAAAACAGATGAGCATCACTTGAGTTTCCCCCAATCCTATTGTTAAACTTTACCCTAGTCTTCGGTGGCTTTGCAGCAGGTATTGATGCCCTAGAACCCGCTGGCACGAAGAAGGAACCAGCTCGCTGGTAACCAACCCCGAACCACGGATGTGCTCCCGAGACAACTGCTCTGACCGCTATCACCACACAAAAGTAATAAACGACACAACATGCTCCCAGCAGGAACACATCACTATAGCTAAGAGGGGAAAGACCATAGCTCTGGGCAATGAGTTATGTCTGCCTCAAAACTTCTCACTGTCATACATGGCAAAGACATCTCACCTTCATAATCCGATGACCCAACATGGAACAGAACAAAGTGTCTCTAGACAGTACAGGAAAATAAACTTTGACATCTTCTCTCCACTGATACACCAAATCAAAACTTGTAACAAGTCATCAAACCGATACCTTAGAAGGCAATTTCTCTAAACCAATTAAAGTGTGATTACACAGCTACAAAAAAAAGAAAAAAAGAAACATGTAACTCCCAATATATAACAGCGTATACAAATGGCCAAATATGCTTCTGGGACAATACCAGAACTAAGCAAACCACAAGACCCACCAAAGAGTCACCAATTAGCACTAATCAATTACCATATATACTAGGGATAACCTCAAACTAGCCAAGGCAAGGTCCCGGATGAGACCCCATTTGTTATAACCTGGCTCTTAGATGGTGACAAACAGGGGAGGCAACACATCGACAGTTAAAGAGTAACAAAAATATTTATGAAATAACTAACAAAGTATAAAACGACAAAGAAAAACTAACCTGTGAAGTGTGAAAGTAGGCATGTGAGGGGTGTAATGGAGATGCATGGATGAAGGTAAAATGTGTATAAGTATTGAAGGGTGCGCCTAATTAAAAACATAATCAACCAGATCACAAAGCAAAATTGTGCTTGTGGAGAGAGAGAGAGAGGGAGGACAGGGCACCAGGACCTTTTATCTCCTAGTTGATTCCAAACCCAGGTGCAACTTGTCTCCTTAACGACCCAATCAGCTCCACCTGTCCCCGATCTGCAAATATAAACAAACACAGGAGGAGGCAGGGAGAGGGAGGGGGTTGTAACATATTGGAGACTAAGATCACGTACCTTAAAGGGGGTGGTGAACTCTTTACTGTCTGTCTGTACAGTTGAAGTCGGAAGATTACATACACTTATGTTGGAGTCATTAAAACTTGTTTTTCGACCACTCCACAAATTTCTTGTTAACAAACTATAGTTTTGGCAAGTCGGTTAGGACATCTACTTTGTGCATGACAAGTAATTTTTCCAACAATTGTTTGACAGATTATTTCACTTATTCACTGTATAACAATTCCAGTGAGTCAGAAGTTTACATACACTAAGTTGACTGTGCTTTTAAACAGCTTGGAAAATTCCAGAAAATTATGTCACGGCTTTAGACGCTTCTGATGGCTGATTGACATCATTTGAGTCAATTGGAGGTGTACTTGTGGACATATTTCAAGGCCTTACCTTCAAACTCAGTGCCTCTTTGCTTGACATCATGGGAAAATCAAAAGAAATCTGCCAAGACCTCAGAAAACAAATTGTAGACCTCCACAAGTCTGGTTCATCCTTGGGAGCAATTTCCAAATGCCTGAAGGTACCACGTTCATCTGTACAAACAATAGTACGCAAGTATAAACACCATGGGACCACGCAGCCGTCATACCGCTCAGGAAAGAGAAGTGTTCTGTCTCCTAGAGATGAACGTACTTTGGTGCGAAAAGTGCAAATCAATCCCAGAACAACAGCAAAGGACCTTGTGAAGATGCTGGAGGAAACAGGTACAAATGTATCTACAGTCGTATGAAAAAGTTTGGGCACCCCTCTGAGGCTGCATAATAATTTACTCTGTCGTCACAGAAAATGATCACAGTGGCATGCCATTCATTTTCTAATAAAAGCTGAGTACTGGGGTATTGTCCAGACAAAGTTTTTTAGTGTAGCAATATTAAGTTGTATGAAATTAAATCAGATGTGAAAAACAGGCTATGCAAAAATTTGGGCACCCTTGTCATTCTGTTGATTTGAATACCTGTAACTACTTACCACTGATTAATTGGAACACAATTGGTTTGGTGAGCTCATTAAGCCTTGAACTTCATAGACAAGTGCATCCAATCATGAGAAAAGGTATTTAAGGTGCCCAATTGCAAGTTGCTGTTCTCTTTGACTCTCCTCTGAAGAGTGGCAACATGGGGGCCTCAAAACAACTCTCAAATGACCTGAAATCAAAGATTGTTCAACATTATGGTTTAGAGGAAGGCCACAAAAATCTATCGCAGAGATTGAAGCTGTCAGTGTCCACTGTGAGGAACATAGTGAGGAAATGGAAGACCACAGGCACAGTTCTTGTTAAGGCCAGAAGTGGCAGGCCAAGTAAAATATCGGAGAGGCAAAGGCGAAGGATGGTGAGAACGGTCAAAAACAGCCCACAGACCACCTCCAAAGACCTACAACATCATCTTGCTGCAGATGGTGTCACTGTGCATCGTTCAACAATTCAGCACACTTTGCACAAGGAGAAGCTGTATGGGAGAGTGATGCGGAAGAAGCCTTTTCTGCACACACGACACAAACAGAGTCGCTTGAGGTATGCAAATGCACATTTGGGCAAGCCAGCTTCATTTTGGAATAAGGTGCTGTGGACTGATGAAACAAAGATTGAGTTATTTGGTCATAACAAGGGACGTTATGCATGGCGGCAAAAGAACACAGCGTTCCAAGAAAAACATTTGCTACCCACAGTAAAATTTGGTGGGGGTTCCATCATGCTGTGGGGCTGTGTGGCCAGTGCCGGTACTGGGAATCTTGTTAAAGTTGAGGGTCACATGGATTCCACTCAAAATCATCAGATTCTTGGGAATAATGTTGAAGAATCAGTCACAAAGTTGAAGTTACGTGATTAAACTAACTTAATCATGTAACTGCAATTAACTAGGAAGTCGGGGCACAAAGGAAAATATTCAGATTAAGCGATAATATTCCGACCGGGAAACCGTGTTTTAGTTCAAAGACAGAGAAAATAAAAACATGGGGTCGCCTCGTGCACGCGCCTCAGTCTCATTGTACTCTGATAGACCACTTACCAAAGGCGCTAATGTTTTTCAGCCAGAGGCTGCAAAGACATCATTCAGCTTTTTCCCGGGTTCTGAGAGCCTATGGGAGCCGTAGGAAGTGTCACGTTACAGCAAAGATCCTAAGTTTTCAATAAAGAGAGTCAAGAAGTACAAGGAATGGACAGAGAGGGCACTTCCTGTACAGAATCTTCTCAGGTTTTTGCCTGCCATATGAGTTCTGTTATACTCACAGACACCATTCAAACAGTTTTAGAAACTTTAGGGTGTTTTCTATCCAAATCAAACAATTATATGCATATTCTAGTTACTGGGCAGGAGTAGTAACCAGATTAAATCGGGTACCTTTTTTATCCGGCCGTGCAAATACTGCCCCCTAACCCCAACAGGTTAAAGTCCCCGGCCACTAGGAGCGCCGCCTTTGGATGAGCATTTCTTGTTTGCTTATGGCCTTAAACAGCTCGTTGAGTGCAGTCTTAGAGCCAACATCGGTTTGTGGTGGTAAATAGACAGCTACGAAAAATATAGATGAAAACTATCTTATCGTATTGTGTGGTCTACAGCGTATTATTTTACATTTGAATCATTTAGCAGACACTCTAATCCAGAGCGATTTACAGTAGTGAATGCATACATTTCTTTCTCCGTACTGGTCCCCCGTGGGAAATAAACCCACAACCCTGGCGTTGCAAACACCATGCTCTACCAACTGAGCCACAAGGGACTGAGGTACTCTACCTCAGGCGAGCAATGCCTCGAGACTTCCTTAATATTAGAAATTGAACACCAGCTGTTATTGACAAATAGACACACCCCAGCCCCTCGTCTTACCAATCATAGCTGTTCTGTCCTACCGATGTACAGAAAACCCAGCCAACTTTATATTATCCGTGTTGTCGTTTAGCCACGACTCGGTGAAACATACAGTTTTTAATGTCCTGTTAGTAGGATAGTCTCGAACAAAGATCCTTCAGTTTATTCTCCAGTGATTGCACATTGGCCAATAGAACGGATGGTAGAGGCGGGTAACCCACTCACCGATGAATTCTCACAAGGAACCTCGAACTCCGGCCCATTTATTTCAGTCTTCACGCGAATGATGGGGATTTGGGCCTGGTCTTGGTGAAGCAGTATATCCGTGTTTCGGCCTCGTCTCGGTGAAGCGGTGTTTTCGTGTTTGGTGCCGACAGAGATGGACGCCTCGCTTCGCGTTCTTAGGAAACTATGCAGTATTTTTTTTTTTTTACATATTATTTCTTACAATGTTACCCCAGGAAATCTTTAGTCTTATCACATACAGCCGGAAGGAACTATTGAATATAAGAGCAACATCAACTTACCAACATTAAGACCAGGAATACGACTTTCCCGAAGCGGATCCTCTGTTTGGACCACCAAAACAGAGGATGGATCGGATCCCAGTAGGCGACCCAAAACAACGGAGCCGCAGAAGGGGCAGACGGAGCGGTCTTATGGTCAGGCTCAGTAGACGGGCACACCGCCCAACGCTCCCGAGTATACTACTTGCCAATGTCCAGTCTCTTGACAACAAAGTAGATGAAATTAGAGCAAGGGTTGCCTTCCAGAGAGACAACAGAGATTATAACATTCTTTGTTTCACGGAAACATGGCTCACTCGGGATATGTTATCAGAGTCGGTACAGCCACCCGGTTTCTTCGCGCATCGCGCCAACAGAAACAAACATCTCTCTGGTAAGAAGAAGGGTGGGCATGTATGCCTTATGATTAACGAGTCGTGGTGTGATCATAACAACATACAGAAACTCAAGTCCTTTTGTTCACCTGACCTAGAATTCCTTACGATCAAATGCCGACCGCATTATCTACCAAGAGAATTCTCTTCGATTATAATCACAGCCGTGTATATCCCCCCCCCAAGCAGACACCTCGACGGCCCTGAAAGAACTTCATTGGACTCTATGTAAACTGGAAACCACATATCCTGAGGCTGCATTTATTGTACCTGGGGATTGTAACAATGCTAATCTGAAAACAAGGCTCCCTAAATTTTATCAGCATATCGAATGCACGACCCGGGCTGGCAAGACTCTGGATCATTGCTACGCTAATTTCGGCAACGCATACAAAGCCCTCCCTCGCCCTCCTTTCGGCAAATCTGATCACGACTCCATTTTGTTGCTCCCAGCCTATAGACAGAAACTAAAACAGGAAACACCCGTGCTCAGGTCTGTTCAACGCTGGTCCGACCAATCTGATTCCACGCTTCAAGATTGCTTCGATCACGTGGACTGGGATATGTTCCGGATAGCATCGGACAATAACATTTATTAGCAAGTGCATCAGTGATGTGGTACCCATGGTGACTATTAAATCCTTCCCCAACCAGAAACTGTGGATTGATGGCAGCATTCGTGCAAAACTGAAAGCATAAACCACTGATTTTAATCATGGCAAGGCGACCGGAAACATGACCGAATACAAACAGTGTGGCTATTCCCTCCGCAAGGCAATCAAACAAGCTAAGCGTCAGTATAGAGACAAAGTAGAGTCACTGTCACGTAGAGTAGGCCAGAAGGCTAAACTGGAAAACCTAACCTCTATCAAAATAAAAAGATGGCAGAGCCGCAGAAGTTCTTCTGTGCAAGGATGTTTATTTACATCGTGATTCCGGAACAAAAACAACAGTACTGCCATCAAACGTATACCTTATGGGACAGCTAAAAACAATGCTGCCTAATCCACAGCTCAATCCAAAATGCCTCTCCATGAACTGAAAGAGAGGCTACTTTTGTAGGGGTAGCCCCTCCCCTCAGAACAATTAACACTAATTAATGAAGCAATTACCTATTCAAACCTACATTTTCCATTCAACTAAACATACTCATTGCAACACATTTTTTATAAAACAATATCACAATATAACATTTACAAAATTACATCACTACTGACAGTGTCTTTCAATATGCTCATTTACATTGCGGTACGGGAAAAAAAAAACGATGAAATGTATGCATTCACTACTGTAAGTCGCTCTGGATAAGAGCGTCTGCTAAATGACTAAAATGTAAAATGTGCATTAATGAGCCATTACAGACAGGCACTACAAAGTAAGCCCAATTCCCTTAGCTCGGGTCCTTATCCAGCATACCCGGAAGCTACAGAGATGGAGAGAGAGAGGAACAGAACAAACAAACAACGCGCTCATCCATAACATCTATGTATAATAAATATTGCTTATATTAAATATGAACACTTGTCTGTTTATTTCTTTATACCATAACCGGTTACTGACGTAAGTGTGAAATATATGTACTAAGATAGAGAAGTTAACTTGTGTCGACCCACATTGTTAACTTATCTGATAACGGAGCAGGGAGGAGTGATGAATGTGTGCGTGCGTTAAAGTACCAAATTCTGCCCACGGCCAGTGACTGACTTCTACGTCACATTACCTTCCTCCTCTCCTGAAGCAACCAGGTTCGGGAGCCTGGATAGGTAGTCCGCCATGACGTTTTCTTTTCCTGCCTTGTGACGGACACAGAACCTGAAGGGCTGGAGCTCCAGATACCACCTGGTCACACGAGAATTCCGGTCCTTCATGGTCTGGATCCAGGTCAGTGATCTGTGGTCTGTGTGCAGGTCAAATTCCCTCCCAAGAAGGTAGTAACGGAGGCTATCTAGGGTCCACTTTATAGCCAGGCACTCCTTCTCGATTGTCGAATACCTGGTGTCCCTGGGCAACAGCTTCCGACTCAGGTACAGCACAGGAAGCTCTTCTCCTGGCTCCCCTTGGGCCAGTAAAGCTCCAATTCCCACAGCCAAAGCGTCCACCTGCACGAGAAACCTCTTCTGAAAATCAGGGGTCTGGAGAACAGGGAATGAGCACAGTCGTTTTTTCAGTATCATGAAGGCTTCCTCACACTCCTCAGTCCACTTCACAGGGTTGCTGGCCACCTTTGAAGTGAGGTTGGTCAGAGGGACGCGATGGTCGAAAACTGCGGAATGAATCTCCGGTACCACCCTGCCAGACCTAGGAAGGACTCCACCTGTGTCTTGGTTCTGGGTTGAGGGCTGTTCCTGATGGACTCCACTTTGTCCACCTGAGGCCAGACTTCACCCTTACCCAGCTGGTAACCCAGGGACTTTGTCTCCTGTTTCGCCCACTCACACTTCAGGAGGTTAAGCGTGAGGCCTGCATCATGGATCTTCCCCAGGACTCTGCTAAGATGCTGTATGTGCTCCTCCCAGGAGTGGCTGTAGATCACCACGTCGTCACAGTCCTGTAGGACCTTGTCCATCAGCCTCTGGAAAGTCGCAGGGGCCCCATGAAGGCCAAACGGCATGACCTTGAACTGGAACAGGCCCATCGGCATCCGGAACGCAGTGTAGGCCTTGGATTGTTCGTCCAGGGGCACCTGCCAGTACCCTTTGCAGAGATCCAATGTGGTGATGTAATGAGCTCTACCTATTCTCTCCAGTAAGTTGTCAATGTGGGGCATGGGGTAGGCATCAAACTGGGAGATGGCATTCACCTTACGGAAGTCCATGCAGATGCGCAAAGAGCCATCCTTCTTTGGGACAATGACAATAGGGCTGCTCCATTCACTTGACGATGGCTCGATAACATCCATCTCTATCATGGTGTGGACCTCTTCCTTGAGGGCTACCACCAGCCTCTCAGGCACACGGTAAGGATGCTGGCGGACAGGGTTCTGGCCAGGCTTCAAACGAATGACGTGTTCCAGGACATTAGTTCTTCCTGGCCTCTGACTGAAGAGGGCCGGATACTTGCCAAACAGCTGCTTCAGCTCATCTTGCTTGTCTTCTTCTAGGTGAGCCAGTATGACCTCTGCTCGTCCTTTCCATGCCTCTGTACTCCCTGTTCACCCATGACTGCGTGGCCATGTACGCCTCCAATTCAATCATCAAGTTTGCAGATGACACTACAGTGGTAGGCTTGATTACCAACAACAATGACAAGATGGCCTACAGGGAGGAGGTGAGGGCCCTCAGAGTGTGGTGTCAGGAAAATAACCTCACACTTAACGTCAACAAAACAAAGGAGATGATCGTGGACTTCAGGAAACAGCAGAGGGAGCACCCCCTATCCACATTGACGGGACAGTAGTGGAGAAGGTGGAAAGTTTTCAGTTCCTCAGCGTACACATCACTGACAAACTGAAATGGTCCACCCACACAGACAGCGTGGTTAAGAATGCGCAACAGCGCCTCTTCAACCTCAGGAGGCAGATGAAATTTGGCTTGTCACCAAAACACTCACAAACCTTTACAGATGCACAATCAAGAGCATCCTGTCGGGCTATATCACCGCCTGGTACAACAACTCCTCCTCCTACAACCGTAAGGCTCTCTAGAGGATAGTGAGGTCTATACAACGCATTACTGGGGGCAAACTACCTTCCCTCCAGGACACCTACACCACCCGATGTCACAGGAAGGCCAAAAAGATCATCAAGGACAACAACCACCCGAGCCACTGCCTTTTTACCCCGTTATCATCCAGAAGGCGAGGTCAGTACAGGTGCATCAAAGCTAGGACCGAGAGACTGAAAAACAACTTCTGTCTCAAGGCCATCACTAACATTGAGTGGCTTCTGCCATCATACAGACTTAATCTCTAGCCACTTTTATAATAAAGAATTGGACCTAACAAATGTATCACTAGTCACTTAAACAATGCTACTTGATATAATGTTTACATACCCTACATTACTCATCTCATATTGATATACTGTACTCTACACCATCTACTGCATCTTGACTATGCCGTTTGGCCATCACTCATCCTTATATTTATATGTACATATTCTTAATCATTCCTTTAAACTTGTGTGTATAAGGTAGTTGTTGTGAAATTGTTAGATATTACTGCAGGGTCGGAACTAGAAGCACAAGCATTTTGCTACACTCGCATTAACATCTGCTAACCATGTGTATGTGACCAATAAAATTTCATTTGATATCCTTCGCAGCGGACTCATTAAATAAGAAATCTCCAGTTCGGGGTGAGTAATCACTGTTCTGGTAACGGCAGTCAACCCCTCGGGCGCCATTATCCTGAGTTCTTGAGTGATCAATGATTCATCTGTACACTACAGACATAATACACAACAGAAAACTCTGTCAACTAAAATCTTAGCTGTAGGCCAGCTCGTTGTTCCTACTTCTGGTTTTAAACATTCAGGAGCCTCACTGCCGCTGGGACAACGGATCGTTTGGCCCTATTTCTTTTGTGCCCTGGATCCTTGTAACATCATGCTGAGAGGAGCAGCTCAAACTCCTGATAAAGAAGATGTCTGTGGTCCATCAGTACCTTGTGGGCTTTTGGGAAGACTCTCATATCATAAATGACCTCCAGACCTGTCTGCTTGACCCCTAGCACTTCACTATCAGAGCTAACAATATTTCTCTGAGAGACATTAGCATTTCCGTACCAGCAAATTATACAATATCAAATCAAACGAGCAATGCCGGAGTGAAATTTACTAAAATACAGTAGGATAGAATACAGTATATACACTTGAAGTCGGAAGTTTACATACACCTTCAAATTTTTCACAATTCCTGACATTTCCCAGTCTTAGGTCAGTTAGGATCACCACTTTAGAATGTGAAATGTCAGAATAATAGTAGAGAGAATTATTTATTTCAGCTTTTATTTCTTTCATCACATTCCCAGTAGGTCAGAAGTTTACATACACTCAATTAGTATTTGGTAGCATTGCCTTTACATTGTTAAACTTGGGTCAAATGTTTTGGGTAGCCTTCCACAAGGTTCCCACAATAAGTTGGGTGAATTTTGGCCCATTCCTCCTGACTGAGCTGGTATAACTGAGTCAGGTTTGTAGGCCTCCTTGCTCTCACACGCTTTTTCAGTTCTGCCCACAAATTTTCTATGAGATTGAGGTCAGGGCTTTGTGATGGCCACTCCAATACCCTGACTTTGTTGTCCTTAAGCTATTTTGCCACAACCTTGGAAGTATGCTTGGGGTCATTGTCCATTTGGAAGACCCATTTGCAACCAAGCTTTAACTTCCTTACTGATGTCTTGAGATGTTGCTTCAAAAGTTTTCTTCCACATGATGCAATCTATTTTGTGAAGTGCACCAGTCCCTCCTGAAGCAAAGCACCCCCACAACATAATGCTGCCACCCCCATGCTTCACGGTTAAGATGGTGTTCTTCGGCTTGCAAGCCTCCCCCTTTTTCCTCCAAACATAATGATGGCCAAACAGTTCTATTTTTGTTTCATCAGACCAGAGGACATTTCTCCAAAAAGTACGATCTTTGTCCCGATGTGCAGTTGCAAACCGTAGTCTGTCTTTTTTATGGCTGTTTTGGAGCAGTGGCTTCTTCCTTGCTGAGTGGCCTTTCAGGTTATGTCGATATAGGACTCGTTTTACTGTGGATATAGATACTTTTGTAGCTGTTTCCTCCAGCATCTGCACAAGGTCCTTCGCTGTTGTTCTGGGATTGATTTGCACTTTCGCACGTTCTTCTCTAGGAGACAGAACGCGTCTCCTTCCTAAGCGGTATGACGGCTGTGTGGTCCCATGGTGTTTATACTTGCGTAGTATTGTTTGTACAGATGAACGGGGTACCTTCAGGCGTTTGGAAATTGCTCCCAAGGATGAACCAGACTTGTGGAGGTCTGCAACTTTTTTTTATGGTCTTGGCTGATTTCTTTTGATTTTCCCATGATGTCAAGCAAAGAGGCACTGAGTTTGAAGGTAGGCCTTGAAATACATCCACAGGTACACCTCCAATTGACTCGAATGATGTCAATTAGCCTATCAGAAGCTTCTAAAGCCATGACATAGCTTCCTGGAATTTTCCAATCTGCTTAAAGGCACTTAGTGTATGTAAACTGACCCACTGGAATTGTGACAGTGAATTATAAGTGAAATAATCTGTCTGTAAACAATTGTTGGAAAAATGACTTGTGTCATACACAAAATAGATGTCCTAACCGACTTGCCAAAACTATAGTTTGTTAACAAGAAATTTGTGGAGTGGTTGAAAAACAAGTTTTAATGACTCCAACCTAAGTGTATGTAAACTTTTGACTTCAACTGTACATATGAAATGAGTAAAGCAGTATGTAAACATTATTAAAGTGACTAGTGTTCCATTATTAAAGTGACCAGTGATTCCATGTCTATGTGTGTAGGGCAGCAGCCTCTAAGGTGCAGGGTTGAGTAACTGGGTGGTAGCCGGCTAGTGATGGCTATTTAACAGTCTGTTGGCCTTGAGATAGAAGCTGTTTTTCAGTCTCTCGGTACCAGCTTTTATGTACCTTTACTGACCTCACCTTCTGGATGATAGCGGGGTGAACAGGCTGTGGCTCAGGTGGTTGATGATCTTTTTGGCCTTCCTGTGACATTGGTGCTGTAGGTGTCCGGGAGGGCAGGAAGCAACTGCTCGGCCTCCAACCGCAAGGCACTACAGAGGGTAATGCGAATGGCCCAGTACATGACTGGGGCCAAGCTTCCTGCCATCGAGGACCTCTATATTAGGCGGTGTCAGAGGAAGGCCCTAAAAATTTTCAAAGACTCCAGCCACCCTAGTCATAGACTGTTCTCTCTGCTACCGCATGGCAAGTGGTACCGGAGTGCCAAGTCTAGGACCAAGAGGCTTCTAAACAGCTTCTACCCCCAAGCCATAAGACTCCTGAACACCTAATCAAATGGCTAACCAGACTATTTGCATTGCCCCCCCCCCCACCCTTTTACACCGCTGCTACTCTCCGTTGTTATCATCTATGCATAGTCACTTTAATAACTCTACCTACATGTACATATTACCTCAACTAACCGGTGCCCCCGCACATTGACTCTGTACCGGTACCCCCTGTATATAGTCTCGCTATTGTTATTTTCCTGCTGATCTTTAATGACTTGTTACTTTTATTTCTTATTCCGTATTTGTATAAACTGCATAGTGTGTTAGGGGCTCGTAAGTAAGCATTTCACTGTAAGGTCTACACCTGTTTTATTCTGCGCATGTGACAAATAAAATTGGATTTGATTTTGATTTCCCTCTGCTGGTACTAACTTCTTATTTAGTACCGCTTTCAGTTTCTTAGATGGTTTATTATTAGGGAATATTTTGCTGGTCACTACTAAATCTGCCCCAGTGGTGTAGTGGAGGGTATACGCAGGTGTATGCCATATACCCACTTATTTTTCAGTTAACAGGGCTGATGGAACAGATCGGAATGTTTAACTTAAAATGTTGATTAACTATTACTTCTTCACATTTTAGGTGCAGCAATGTACACACGGCAGTTGGCCTATGCGTGAATGTTCCAAATGCAATTTGCAGGAAAACACCATTCTAAAATGCACACCACACATGCAAGAGGTTTTATGGACATAGATGGAAATATCAGTTAGAAAGAGAGGGGATTTTAAATTGAACAACAATCACGGGTTGTTAATATGACTAGGATAATGCCTTTGGCTGCTAGACAACGAAGAATGTTGAAAGAAAATCAATAGAACAGGAGACCGCATAGTGGCGGCGACGGATAGGGCTGCCATGCTTCTAGCTCTTAGGAAACTTTGCAGTATTTTGTTTTTTTATGTGTTATTTCTGTGGGGGAAAAATATGTGTATGAGCATTACTTTAAATGATAGGTATGTACAATCCTGTTACTCTGGTTGTATAAGTCTGTACTTAATCCACCACGGTTGTGAACATCTCGTGTTCTTACCCCCACCCTCTGTAATATGAAACTTGCATGTTCGGAACGAGGTATCTCTGTTCCAAACAAAGTCTCTCCTTATCCTCTATTCTAAGAACAAACAGTTCTTAGTACTCACAGAAGAAAACAGAGGACTCAGAATATTTGGCCACCTCATCCAGTAGATATGGGTTGGTTCGACACATTGAGACAGTTGTAGTGGATTATGGAAATGTACCAAGGTTGGGCTATATAAGACAAGCCCCAACTCAGAATCATTGAGCTCTCAACGAATCACTTATGGGTGGTTCGTCAACCAGCTTCATTAATGCAATAATTTTTCGATATCTTATAAAGATTGATTGTTTGAAGAATTATCCAAGTCTCTCTCACTTGATTAGAATTTCCACTACATTTCTTACATTATTAGCCCAGCACATTTTGGATATCAGAGCGGTGGTAACTCACCAACATTGCGACCAGGAATACGACTTTCCCGAATCGGGTCCTTTTATCGTGCCCCCCAGGGCAATTGAACTGATTCCAGAGGCTCACCCAAAACACCGCTGGCGGTAAAGAGGTACTCAGAGGGGTCTTCTACTCCGACTCAGGAGGCTCGCACACCACCCTCCTCTTCCAAGTACCCACCTCTTCCAGTCTCTGGATAATAAAGTTGACAAACTTAGGGCGAGGATTTCCTTCCAGAGAGACATTAGGGATTGTAACATACTCTGTTTCACGGAAACATGGCTCTCTCAGGATATACTGTCTGAGTCCGTACAGCCAGCTGGGTTCTCAGTTCATCGCGCAGACAGGAATAAATATCTCTCCGGGAAGAAGAAGGGTGGGGGTGTATGTTTCATGATTAACTACTCATGGTGTGCTTGTGATAACATACAGGAAGTCAAGTCCTTTTGTTCACCCGACCTAGAATACCTCACAATCAAATGCCGTATTACCTCCCAAGAGAATTCTCTTCAGTTAAAGTCAGACCCGTACATATTCCCCCTCAAGTCGACACCAAGATGGCCCTCAAAGAACTTCACTGGACTTTATGCAAACTGGAAACCACATATTCTGAGGCCGCATTTATTGTAGCTGGGGATTTTAACAAAGCAAATTTGAGGAAAACGCTACCGAAGTTCTATCAGCACATCGACTGTAGTACTCGCGCTGTTAAAACACCCGACCACTGTTACTCGAACTTCCGGGATGCCTACAAGGCCCTCCCCCGTACTCCGTTCGGCAAGTCTGATCACGACTCCATTTTGCTCCTCCCTTCCTATAGGCAGAAACTCAAACAGGAAGTACCCGTGCTAAGAACTATTCAACGATGGTCTGACCAATCGGAATCCATACTTCAATATTGTTTTGATCACGCGGACTGGAATATGTTCCGGGTAGCCTCTGAGAATAACATAGATGAATACACTGATACGGTGACTGAGTTTATCAGGAAGTGTATAGGAGATGTTGTACCACTGTGACTATTAAAACCTACCCTAACCAGAAACCGTGGATAGATGGCAGCATTCGCGCAAAACTGAAAGCGTGAACCACCGCATTTAACCATGGAAAGATGACTGGGAATATGGCCGAATACAAACAGTGTAGTTATTCCCTCCGTAAGGCAATCAAACATGAAGAAAAGCCTCGCGTTTTACTATTGGTCTGCCGTGGTTCTGTGTAGCCTAGTTTTGCTCATATATTTGAGACCAGTGTATTGCAGTTAATTTTGTCTTTGACTTAATAAGTCAAATATCTTTGAGTGGTAGATGGATAACCACGACGTGAATAAGGTGAGGAAACAATCCATGTCAGTCAGGCCCATCTTTTTAAAGAAACTATTTATTTCAATCTATAGTTGAGTAAAATAAGTAGCTTTGTTCTGGTCACAAGATATTTCAGAAAATTATGGTAAACAGTGCCACACTCAGGCAGAAAACTGAATGTTCTATTCTCAGCCAGGCCCATCTTGTCAAAGAAAACACATTTAATTATATATATATTTGAGCAAAATAAGTCATTTTGTTGGATCACAAGAAAATCCGAACAAATCCGTTAAAAAGCGCTCAAGTCAGGCAGAACAATCTGAATGTTATATCATAAAGTTAGTTTCCCTGGCTGTTTGTTATATGGCTGCTACTTAGAAGTACTATAACAGTAAATTAATAGATGACATTCACTGCTATAAACCTGTCTCCATATTAAATCGCATAGTATACACAGATACAAATAAACAAATAAATCTCCATGTGAAAAGGCGTTCCATGGCCTGTTTTGCCAACCAATTCAATCTATTCTAAACACTGGTGGTAACCAGATAATCCAAATAATTTTGGTAGTAAACTCGTTGTTTTCCTGTTTACTACTCAAAGAGATTTACTTGTATTTCTAATGTATTCCAAACACAGGTGGTTGGTAACCAGATGAGCCAAATGATGTAGGTATTAAACGATGGCCCCCTCTGTTCTATTGCGAACTGTCTGGGACTCGTTATTTCCCTGTTTTACTACTTAAAGATAATTGACTTACTAAATCAAAGCCAAAATGAACTGCAATACACTGGTCTCAAATATATTAGCATAACTAGGCTACATAGAACCACAGCGGACCTATAGTAACATTACAGGCTTTTTAACATATTAAAATGTGTCCCAGTGCAACATGCCTAACTATGCCCACTGGTTTGTGGTTTACATAACACTCTTTGAAATAAGCACTCGTATCGTCATATACAAACGAATCGAGTTAAGCCTCATATCCACCAGATGCTTAAAGCCTCTAATGTTACTATAGGTCCGCTGTGGTTCCGGTGGAATGCATTTTCAATGAAGCAGTCCGCAACGCTGCATTGGAAATGCAGCACTAGGCTGTTCTGTGTACCACATGCTTCAATATTTTCAACTCGTGCGTTGCTTTATCGTGGGTGGTAAACATTCAAGGCAGTTTCCTAGCTATCTAATTACAAGGCTAACCACTTTGTTAGATAGGATCCCCCCTCGTTTCCCTCGCTTGCGTTTTAAAGTTGTCTTGTGATTCGCTTTCAGGAAGTCTAGAATGAAATCCACCACTGGGCTTTCCAGCGCTAGAGAGCAGGAACTCTGCTATAAGACTGTATGGGTAATTCTGCAACTACGGGAACTTCTATGTCCTCAGGGTCAATTTTGGGGATTTTATAAAAAAATATATACATGTTTTTATTCTTTATATGTTAAGTTCACACTACAATCACCCCATATTTTTTTCAACACCTCTCTATCAAGTATTTTAGCTTCTTTCAGATTCATTTCATACCTCAATTTCACTGTTTTGCCCTTGTCCTTGACTCAAACTTTTGAGCTTCTACTATGTTTTTCTATGAGAAAACATTAATAATTACACATTATGTAATGTTATCTTCTAGAGAACGAGTCAATTAAATAAAATATATATCAATATTTACTGTGAGTATGCCCTTTATATTGTTTTTTACACAAAATATACCTGTCCTTTGGTTGTGGTGTCATTTCCACCACTGAGGGCAAATTCCTCAATAATAAAGTTTTGTCAAGAGAATATTAACTTAGTTACCACCTGTTGGGGATAGGGGGCAGTATTTGCACGGCCGGATAAAAAACGTACCCGATTTAATCTGGTTACTACTCCTGCCCAGTAACTAGAATATGCATATAATTATAGGCTTTGGATAGAAAACACCCTAACGTTTCTAAAACTGTTTGAATGGTGTCTGCGAGTATAACAGAACTCATATGGCAGGCAAAAACCTGAGAAGATTCCTTACAGGAAGTGGCCTGTCTGACCATTTCTTGCCCTCCTTGATCATCTCTATCCAAAACAGGGGATCTCTGCTGTTACGTGACACTTCCTACGGCTCCCATGGGCTCTCAGAAGGCGGGAAAAAGCTGAATGATGTAATTCCATCCCCAGGCTCAAACACATTAGCGCGTTTGGCAAGTGCTCTATCAGAGGGCCATCAGACTGAGGCTCGTGCATGAGGGGATCCCATGCTTTTACTTTCACTCTCTTTGTATTAAAAAACGATTTCCCGGTCGGAATCTTATCGCTTTTTTACGAGAAAAATGGCATAAAAATAGATTTTAAACAGCGGTTGACATGCTTCGAAGTACGGTAATGGAATATTTAGAATTTTTTTTGTCACGAAATGCGTCGTGCTCGTCACCCTTATTTACCCTTTCGGATAGTGTCTTGAACGCACGAACAAAATGCCGCTATTTGGATATAACAATGGATTATTTGGGACCAAACCAACATTTGTTATTGAAGTAGAAGTCCTGGGAGTGCATTCTGACGAAGAACAGCAAAGGTAATAACATTTTTCTTATAGTAAATCTGACTTTGGTGAGTGCTAAACTTGCTGGGTGTCTAAATAGCTAGCCCTGTGATGCCGGGCTATCTACTTAGAATATTGCAAAATGTGCTTTCACCGAAAAGCTATTTTAAAATCGGACATATCGAGTGTATAGAGGAGTTCTGTATCTATAATTCTTAAAATAATTGTTATGCTTTTTGTGAACGTTTATCGTGAGTAATTTACTAAATTCACCGGAAGAGTCCGGTGGGAATGCTAGTCACATGCTAGTCACCTGCTAAAGTAAAAAGCTGTTTTTTGATATAAATATGAACTTGATTGAACAGACATGCATGTATTGTATAACATAATGTCCTAAGATTGTCATCTGATGAAGATCATCAAAGGTTAGTGCTGCATTTAGCTGTGGTTTGGGTTTATGTGACATTATATGCTAGCTTGAAAAATGGGTGTCTGATTATTTCTGGCTGGGTACTCTGCTGACATAATCTAATGTTTTGCTTTCGTTGTAAAGCCTTTTTGAAATCGGACAGTGTGGTTAGATTAACGAGAGTCTTGTCTTTAAAATGCTGTAAA
The DNA here is from genome assembly GCF_901001165.1 of Salmo trutta. NCBI lineage: Eukaryota > Metazoa > Chordata > Actinopteri > Salmoniformes > Salmonidae > Salmo > Salmo trutta. The sequence goes on from NC_042975.1 coordinate 56,207,025, forward strand.
ATAGTCATATGTTTGAGATATTGAAGTAATAGCATTTCTAAGGTATTTGAATAACGCGCCACGGGATTCAACTGGCTGTTGAGTAGGTGGGACGCAAGCATCCCACCTAGCCCAGAGAGGTTACCATGATAACTTATTGTGACACCGAAGCACATGGCTGCAGAAGACAGTTGTTCCAGGTGTGATGTCCAGAAGTTGAAGAAAAATCTAGGTAAATATTGCTTGTGTAGAGAATATTTTTATTGTCAGTCATTTCCAAACAGGCTACAACTTCTTTAATTTGTGGTAGAATTTTGATTTTAAAATATATTTCATGTATTTAGTGTAAACCATAAGCTAGCTGTAATACAGGCCAAAGCATGCTAAGCAGTCTGTCATTTTTCTCCAAAAACAGCAGAAGCTTCATTTCCATCACAGTCATTTCCATCACAAACTTGACTGTGATGGAAATGACAGAACGTGGTGGAAATGACAAAAAAACATTGTTATTACTTTTAACTCTCTTTTTTTGTTTTTACTTTAGGCTTATTTAATCATGTTTTAAATTACTTGAATCTAGAAAATGCTCCAAGGTGTGCACAATTGGAAAACTTAAGTAGTATTTTTCTTTGTTTTTAGAATATGCCACATAAAACAGCACAGAGGTCACAGACATAGAAACAAAATAAAAAATGACCCTATACGATACCAGGAACATCTGCAAAAAGACAGGGAGATATACTGGAAGAAAAAAGAGAAGGGAGAAGTGATTTCTATCTCTGAGCTTACAAAGCGAGAACAAAGAAGCAAGAGATGGCAATAGAAATGTAACCAACGGAATAGAAGACAGACTTTAAAGAGAACAGTTGCAATGGAGACCTACCTATCAGGCAACACATCACCTTAGTATCCAGATGACTTGCAGCCAGAACATGAGGCCATCATACCTGCCCCTAACTTACCTGTCCTGATGCACGCCCTGATACCCCTTCCTCATTGTCTGCAACAGGAATGAGAAGTCGAATACTTGCTGGAAGGAAAAAGGTTGGAAGAGGTCGCTCAAAAACATAGAGATCTTTGCATGACAAATGTCAAACTTGATAAAGCTTAACGGAAAACTGAGAAATACAAAAAAAGGTATGATCAACTTGATGAAGAAAATGGATAGACAAGATTCCACAAAGACAAAACAGAAAATGAAGGGAACTTCGAAGAACTTGAGAAGGATTTTATTGTTTCAAAATGCCATCATTGCAGAGTTACAGCAAAAGTGTAAAAAAATGCGCAGTGCCAAGGACAAACAAGTGGCTTCAAAAATGCTCAGAAGCAACATCTTGAGAAACTATGGCCTGGTCAAAGCTGTGAAAAAGATCATTTGGATTTTCAGCAAAAGCAATGAGGGCAAATGAAAACAGGCCAACAAGTCTTCAATACTCCAGGAAAAAGCAGTATAACATAATTAGTACAGCCACAGAAGAGAAAATCACTAGATTCTATGAACGTGATGTCAACAGTAGAGCAACAACAGGGAAAAAGGAAACACTAACGAGGAACAAGAAAAAAAGCAGAAGCACTTCTTGAATGGCACAATTGGGAACATTCAGAGATTAAAATGTCCAACTATGAATTCTTAAAAATACGTATTTTTGGGTTGTCAAGCCAACAGTCCAGGATAGGGACACATGCCTCTGCAAAACCCACGCCAACCTCCAGTTCATGGTGGACAACCTACAGAATCACAAAGTGATCCGCTGCAGCAACAATCAAACCTTATTGAGTCGTTGTGCTGTGAGAACCTGAAGAAAGAGTGCATGTACACAGAGTTCTCTCTTTTCCAAGCCAAAGAGCTTAAACATCTGACTTTGATGCTGGTGAGCAGACATGGGGGTTTGAGTGGAAAAACAAAGCTGAAGAGAGAGAGAAGGGAAAAAAAGAGGGAAACATGGAGATGTTCACTATACATTTGACAGTATAAGAAAAGGTGTGTGGCACACTGCATATTCTACTGGAGGACTTCTACAAAGGATTGAAAGAGAAGTTGGGGAAACACATGTACAGCATTCAACACCAATACTCCAAACTGAGAGAATTCAAAGAGAATCTGCGGAAAGAGGAGATTATTGTGCATATTGACTTTGCAGAGAACTCAGGGTCGCATTTTCACTGGGGATGGGGGGGACATGTCCCACTCACATTCTGAAATTGCATTTTTGTCCCCTCCAGTTTTATCATTTGAATGTGATACAAAATGAGGCAACGGTGTGCTTTAGGACCATGCAGACATCTCCGAGCAGTCGGGTAGGCTTTTTGGAGTGTTTATCCGACTGGATAAAACAAATTATAATAATTATTTCCCCCCCACTTCTAAAATCAAAGTTGTGCCACTGAGAGAACAACCTGTGTAAATACACCAGTGAAATACAGGCAGTTCACTTTGGTGATTCTCACATGCAGGTGACCCACGCACTGAAAGGGGGAGAGGTTAGTGGAGGAGTGGCGGAGAGAGTTCTGCGCCAACTCTGCCCAGGGCACGAACGCCGCCCACTCCCCCGGGCGGTCCTGGCAATAAGACCGCAGAAACCTGCCCACATCCTAGTTCACTCGCTCCTCCTGCCCATTACCCTCGGGATGAAAACCTGAGTTAATGCTGATCGAGACCCCAGACATTCCATGAATGCCTTCCAGACTCTCGAAGTGAACTGGGGACCTCGATCAGACACTATATCCTCAGGCACCCCATAGTGCCGGAAGACGTGTGTAAACAAGGCCTCCTCAGTCTGTAGGGCCGTAGGGAGACCGGGCAGAGGGAGGAGATGACAGGACTTGGAGAAACGATCCACAACGACCCGGATCGTCCAGATCGAGAGAGGAAGATCGGTCAGAAAGTCCACCGACAGGTGTGACTAAGGCCGTTGTGGAACGGGTAAGGGATGTAGCTTACCTCTGGGCAGGTGTCTAGGAGCCTTACACTGGGCACACACCGAGCAGGAGGAAACATAAACCCTCACGTCCTTTGCCAAGGTAGGCCACCAGTACTTCCCCCTCAGACAGCGCACTGTCCGACTGATCCCCGGATGACCAGAGGAGGGTGACGTGTGGGCCCAATAGATCAACTGGTCATGGACAGTAGACGGAACGTACAGACACCCGATGGGACACTGGAGGGGAGCCGGCTCTGTATGTAACGCCTGCTCAATGTCCGCTTCCAGCTCCCATACGACCGGCGCTACCAGGCAGGAGGCCGGGAGAATGGGAGTCTGATCCATGGGCCGCTCCTCTGTGTCATACAGCCGGGACAGTGTGTCTGCCTTCACATTTTGGGAACCTGGTCTGTAGGACAGGGTGAACACAAAACAGGTAAAGAACATGGCACACCTTGCCTGACAAGGATTCAGTCTCCTCGCTGCCTGGATGTACTCCAGATTACGGTGGTCAGTCCAGATGAGGAAAGGGTGTTTAGCCCCCTCAAGCCAATGTCTCCACGCCTTCAAAGCCTTAACCACAGCCAACAGCGGTCCCCCACATCCCGGTCCCCCACATCATAGTTCCGCTCCGCCGGGCTGAGCTTCTTCGAGAAGAAAGCACAGGGGCGGAGCTTCGGTGGCGTGCCCAAGCGCTGAGACAGCTCGGCTCCTATCCCAGCCTCGGACGCGTCTACCTCCATTATGAACGCCAAAGAGGGATCCGGATAGGCCAGCACGGGAGCCGAGGTAAACAGAGCCCTTAGGTGCCCAAAAGCCCTGTCCGCCTCAGCCGAACACTGCAAACGTACAGGACCCCCTTTCAGCAGTGAGGTAATGGGAGCCGCCACCTGGCCAAAACTCCGGATAATTCTCCGGTAGTAATTGGCAAACCCTAAAAACCGCTGCACCTCCTTTACCGTGGTGGGAGTCAGCCAATTACGCACGGCTGAAATACGGTCACTCTCCATCTCCACCCCTGAAGTGGAAATGCGATACCCTAGGAAGGAGACGGCCTGCTGAAAGAACAGGCATTTCTCAGCCTTGACGTACAGGTCATGCTTCAACAGTCGTCCAAGCACCCTGCGCACCAGGGACACATGCTCAGCGCGTGTAGCGGAGTATATCAGAATGTCATCAATATACACCACTACACCCTGCCCGTGCAGGTCCCTGAAAATCTTGTCTACAAAGGATTGGAAGAATGATGGAGCATTCCTCAACCTGTACGGCATGACGAGGTACTCATAATGCCCTGAGGTGGTACTAAACGCTGTCTTCCACTCGTCTCCCTCCCGGTTGCGCACCAGGTTGTACGCGCTCCTGAGATCCAGTTTAGTGAAGAAGCGCGCCCCGTGCATTGACTCAATTGCCGTGGCGATGAGAGGTAGCGGGTAACTGTACCTCACCATGATTTGATTTAGACCTCGAAAGTCAATACACGGGCGCAAACCTCCCTCCTCCTTCTTCACAAAAAAGAAACTCGAGGAGGCGGTTGAAGTGTAGGACCGAATGTAACCCTGGTGCAGGGATTCAGAGACATATGTCTCCATAGCCGCCGTCCCCGCTTGCGACAGGGGATACACGTGACTCCTGGGAAGTGCGGCGTCTTGGTAATTGAGTCGCCTTATTTTTGGAGAAGGCGAGAGCCAAATCAGCATATTCAGGGGGGATGCGCACGGTGGAGACCTAGTCTGGACTTTCCACGAAATGGAAACTCCTACACACCTCCCCGAGCACTCTCGCGACCACCCCGTGAGAGCCCTCTGTTGCCATGAAATAGTGGGGTCATGACGAGCTAACCAGGGAAGGCCTAGTGCCACGGGAAACACAGGAGAGTCAATGAGAAAGAGACTGATTCTCTCCTCATGACCCCCCTATGTCACCATGACCAGGGAGATGGTGGCCTCCCTAATTATCCCGGACCCTAATGGTCGACTATCCAGAGCATGTACCGGGAAGGGTCTAACCACAGGAACAATGGGGATCCCTAAACTAAGGGCGAACGCTCTGTCGATGAAATTCCCAGCCGCGCCTGAATCGACGAGCGCCTTATGCTGGGAATGCGGGGAAAACAAACATTAACAAAAAGGTGGACCACAGAGGACTCTGAGTGAGAGTGGTGCAAACTCACCTGGGGTGACATCAGAGAGCCCTGCCTGCTGCCTCGACTCCCAGAGGGACCAACCCGGCACCGACCGGCAGTTTGCCCTCTGCGGCCACAGATAGTGCACGTGAAGGCCCCTTCTCCAGCCTCCCTAAGCGCAGCCCCTCCCAGCTCCATTGGCACCGGAGCGGTGGTGCTGGAAGATGGAACCAACAGAGCCCTCTCTGGATGTCCGCAGGTAACCAGCAGGTTATCCAACCGAATGGACAGATCCACCAGTTGGTCAAAGGTGATGGTGGCATCCCTGCAGGCCAACTCCCGACGGATGTCCTCACGCAGGCTGCATCTTTAGTGGTCGATAAGGGCCCTGTTGCTCCATCCCGCTCCGGCAGCCAAGGTCCGAAACTCCAGGGCGAACTCCTGGGCGCTCCTCGTCCCCTGCCTCAGGTGGAAGAGCCGCTCTACCCTCGAGTGGATGGTCGAAGACTGCCCGGAAGCGGCGGGTGAACTCTTCAAAGTGGTCCAACGCCGTATCTCCTTCTCCCCACACAGCGTTTGCCCACTCCAGAGCTCTCCCCGAGAGGCACGAGACGAGGGCGAAACTCTTCTCACGGTCAGTTGGAACTGGATGGACCATGGCCAGATAAAGTTCTAATTGGAGCAGGGAGCCCCGGCAGTTGGCAGCACTCCCGTCGTAACCCTGAGGCAATGTTAGACTGATGCAACCGGGTTCCAGAATGCACGGGGCGCTTCGGATAGACCCCGGTTGGGCTGGTGGAGGCACTGGATGAATTCCCTGTCTCTCCCAGCGGTCCAGATTCTGGACAACGTGATCCATGGCGGCGCATAGATGGTGTAGCTTCTCCGCATTCGCCTGGATGCGCTCCTCCACCTCTCTGTCCGGGGTATCTTCTCCTGCTGACTTCAATAAGCAGGTCGGTGATTCTGTCATGTTCATGTATGTAGGTGGCAGGGAAGTCAGGCACAGCAGAAACCAAGTTGGTTAACATGGAGTATTTAATAACAAAACCAACTCACAAAATAAATGGATAAAATTACCCGTCGCAGCCTGATACACAAACCCAAGTAACATATCAAAAACAATCACCGACAAGGACATGAGGGGAAACAGAGGGTTAAATACACAACATGATTAATTGGATTGGAAACAGGTGTGTAGGAAGACAAAACCAATGGAAAATGAAAAACTGATCGATGATGGCTAGAAGACCGGTGACGTCGACCGCCAAACACCACCCGAGCAAAGAGGGGCATTGACTTCGAAAGACATAGGTCTACAGTATGATGACATTACTGGCCTAATGGGCATGTGCAATCAATGTGCCCCTTGTCATTGTACATCTAAAGCAGAGAATAGATAAACTCAAACATAATTTCTATATTGATGAGCTAGCTATATATTCTCAATTTAAAATGATACCAGTAGATAATGTATATGAGGCTAATCATAAGCCAGATTTTCGACAATTTTTCTGACATTAAAGGTGACCAAGAACCTGATGGTCACTCTGACAGAGCTCTAGATATCCTCTGTGGAGATGGGAGAACCTTCCAGAAGGACAACCATCTCTGCAGCACTCCACCAATAAGGCTTTTGTGGTACAGTGGCCAGACGGAAGCCACTCCACAGTAAAAGGCACCTAAAGACACTCAGACCATGATTGAACTCTTTGGCCTGAATGCCAGGCGTCACGTCCCGAGGAAACCTGGCACCATCCCTATGGTGAAGCATGGTGGTGGCAGCATGCTGTGGGGATGTTTTTCAGCTGCAGGGACTGGGAGACTAGTCAGGATCGAGGAAAAGATGAACGGAGCAAAGTACAGAGAGATCCTTGATGAAAATCTGCTCAGGACCTCAGACTGGGACAAAGGTTCACCTTCCAATAGGAAAACAACACTAAGCACACAGCTAAGCACACAGCCAAGCACACAGCCAGGAGTGGCTTCGGGACAAGTCTCTGAATGTCCTTGAGTGGCCCAGCCAGAGCCCGGACTTGAACCCGATCGAACATCTCTGGAGAGACCTGAAAATAGCTGTGCAGCAACGCTCCCCTTTCAACCTGACACAGCTTGAGAGGATATGCAGAGAGGCATGGAAGAAATGGGGGTTTATAAATTGCAAAAATGTCTAACAACCTGTTTTTACTTTGTCATTATGTTTGTAGATTGATGAGGAAAAAACGATTTAATCAATTTTAGAATAAGGCTGTAATGTAAGAAAATGTGGAAAAAGTCAAGGGGTCTGAATTCCTAATGCCCTGTAGGCCTATGAATTTAACAGGAAGTGAGCTATAACCATCAATGTCGTGACAAGAATAATGAAAGAGCCATAAGCTATAATATATGAGATTCATAATGTTAAGATACCATAATAATTCATAATGTTGGTAGCATAATTACATGGGAAATTCATGCTTAGTTTATCGTTTACAATGTTATAATCCGTGTTACTGGTGATTTCTGTCCTTTGTGTTGAGTAAATACAATTGTGAAATTTGCCCACCAATCACAAATGGTGGCTTTGGTCACAGTTTTGAGGTTAAGGTTGCTTGATGTTCATAGCTAGCAGGCAGCACAAACCAACATTGTTTTGCAAATCTCTCTTCACCTACCATCAACACAAACAATCTCTGCAATCCTCCTCCATGTCATTGACCTTCTGATTTTGTCTCTATATTCTAGCAAAGCATAATCATATACAACTGGAATACCAGACACGGCGATGATTTGGCTTCCTCCATCTTTTTTTGGTTGTGCTTGCCCGGACTTAATGAAAGGTGGAATTATGTTTCATGAAGGGAAGATTTTTAAGCAAACATCTACTCCTCACCTGATTGTTTAACAGCAGCGGTGACCACATGCAATTTGCATAAAGTAGAGTAGAGCTGAATTTTTTATATCACTCTGCTAGCAGGGTTCGCGCAGCTCACCTTCCCACAGTCCACTGCGCATTGCTCCATGTGCTCCAGTTGAAAATGAATTGGGGCAGAACTTCGTCTGGCGAATTCGGAAGTGGTGGAAACCCTGTTATGTTTCACTATATTGGATCACTCCAATATATTGATATCACTCCGCGGCGGAGGGATACATCCGAGGTGAGGATTTACAGATTTATTCTCGTGTACACCTGTGTCACGGCTGGTGTCCACCCTTATATATAGACACCATGACCGTGACAAACGTTCTCTTTCATTTTCTTGGCGGACGTCTATGGTTTGAGGTATAAACATTCTGTTCACTTGGTAAGTGTAATATCTTGCGTGGAAGTATATTCACTGGCTGTTTGCAGCCTGGAGCAGCTGGACCACATGGCCAGCCCCTCATCTGGAGTGCTCCACTCGCTGCGCGTGGTTGATCTGTAACTTCCGCCCGTGGTTTGTCGTGCTTGTGTTTCATAAGCGTTACACTACGACTCTGTGTGCAGCCATTAATATGTTGGTGGCTCTTGCTGCCACAGACTGTATTTATATTACATAACTTGCCAACTGGCTTGTTCTGTGTGTGTTGTGAATTGCTTTAATTACCCTGTAGGGTTTTTTTCATGTCTTTCCCCTGCAGTTGAGATATTAACCTCGGAGTTCCTTAACGGAGTTACTCCATCATATGGTGCTGTTTTTTGTTTTCTGCTTGGATATTTAAGCCTGCTAGGTAAAATCGCAGTTGGCGCAAAACAAAAAAAAACACATAAATCAAACCCATTACCTGGTTGCTGTTTTCTTTTGTCTGCCTGTTTTACCCACAGGGGTCTTCCCCGTTTTTGCAGAGGTATTGGGTAATTTATCCCTTACCGGATTCCTATTCCTCCAAGCGGGCCATGATATAAGCTCTCCCAGGGCGTCGGACCCCTGCTAAGTGGCCTTGTTGGCTTGGCTGAGCTTATGGCTTCCCTTTGTGACAGGTGTGAAGGTGACATCCCCCCTGGGGATCCGCATAACTCGTGTATGCACTGCCTGGGTTTGAGACACGAGGAGAGGTCGGTGAAGCGCCCTACTGGATGCCTGTTTTGTGTGGTGTTCTCAGAACGCCTGCGCCTGGCGCGATTGGAGGCCCTGAGCAAGTGGGTCGGCCAGGCTTGGGCTCAGACTGGGGACGAGCTCCCTCCCTCAGGAGTGGTGCGCCACCGAGCTGTTAGTCCCTCTACTGGGCCCAGTACCTCTCCCAGGAAGTGTGACCGAAGCCACCGCAGGCAGAGCCCATCTGCTGCCAGTCCTGGCGAGGGCAGGAGTCGAACCGCTGGGACCACCTTGAACGGAGGTCGCATGCCCTGCATCAGGAGGTTAATAGCTTCGATGGCGACAACAGCTGTTCCCTGTAGGCCAGTGATAGGGTGTTCCTGGGGGACGATGCTGACACTGTTCACCACCGTGAGCAGGGCAACCAGGCTGACAGGCCATCAAAAGCCGGCGGTGGGGCTTCATCGCCCCAAGCAACTCGAGAGGCAATGGGGGAGCTACTCACTCGGGTAGCCACTGCACTGGACATCAAACTGGTGGACAGTGATGACTCTTCATCTGTCCCCATCTCTGCTGAGTTCTGCGAGGCCTTGCAGGATAGCTGGGCCTCTGCCAGGGGGCGCTTCCAAATCACAGCAGAGACTGGACCATGGAGTTATGTTGCGGGCGCAGAGTCACTCGGCCTCCGGGAGTAGCCGACCATGGACACCATGATAGCTGCCATGGTCCTCCCCAACCAGGAGATTATAGGGCGGAACCTGCAACTGAAGCCGGGACCCCCCAGAGTCTTTGAGGACTTGAAACCAACGTATTGGTCCCTCTGCTCTCTTGGCTGCCTACTCCACTTATTTTGTGGTCCCAAAAAGAGATGGAGGGTTTCGACTGATTCCGGACCTCCGCAACCTCATTGGGTACTTGAAGGTACTGAGGTTCCACATGTTGTCCCCAGCCCGCGTGTTGCAGGCTGTGTCCAGGGACCAGTGGTTTGTGACGCTGGACCTGAGGAATGCGTACTTCCATGTTCCTGTTCACCCAGCACATTGGCAGTACCTCCGATTCGCTCTCGAAGGGAGGGCTTATGAATTCATAGTTCTTCCCTTCGGTTCTTCCCTTTCGACCACTTTCGGCAGGGATGGGTGGTATCCAGCCTAACCTGCAAACGCATGTTGGGCTTGCTGACGGTGGCCTCGTTGTTGATTCCCCT